>NW_024387120.1:85148-126972 GCF_900408965.1 Simochromis diagramma | reverse complement strand
TATTTAAATTGTGATGATCATTTTTGTGTTTCCTCCTGATTGCAGCTGGAGCCCTCCAGTGCCAAACCTGCACAAATTCAGCATGTTCAAGCACAGCACTACTTCCATGCTCCTCATCGGAACCAATGTGTGTTACAGCTACCATTCTAGGTAATGTTTTCTTCATATCATATTTCATATTTTCACCAAATTACATGAAGCTATTTGTGTTCCATCAACATTAACAAACTGCACTTTGAATTTGTAGCTACTTCATCTGGAACTCCGACAACACAAATCTACAAGGCATGTGCATCTTCCTCCTGTGTCCAGCTGTAACTTCTCAGACATTTTCAGTCGACCTGGGATTTCAAAGTGCTCTGGCTTCTGCTCAATGCTGCAACACAGATAACTGCAACTCAGCAACTCTGCCAAGTAAGTTAAATACTACATTGCTCATTGATGACAAAAGAATAATATAAAGAAATAAAAACAATAATCTGATGTTGTAAGAGTCTCTGTTCTGAAATGAAATGTCCTCCTTTTCTGTTTCAGATCCTGCTTCTCAGTCAAATAATGGTGGAGTATGCAACTTTTGTGACCCTTCCACTGGTCAGTGCTCCTCCATTACAGTGTCAGGGAGTGGAGAACCAATGCTTCCAATCATGTAAGTCTTTATGTTGTATCAGTTTTGTCATCAGTTTTCATCATAGATGATTTCAAATTTTTTGTGATACATCTGACATATAAAGAGCGGAAACTTTTACCCTAATTTTACTAAATGTTATCCTTGGGTGTGAAAGTTACTGTGATAAGATTTTAAATTTCAAGCCTGGAAGTCAGACAAACACATACACGTTTTAAAAAGCTGTTAAGTTGTTTTTTGCATGAAATATAAGCTTCCTGGAAAGTAGCCAATTTAAAACATATCCTGAAATTCTTCTTTTTCATCTGCAGTCAAAAGCGGCACCAGCACGTATCCAGGTTACGGCTGCGCATCTGCAAACCTGTGTGAAGCTGCTTCAAGCCTGGGTTCTCTACCTTTCATGCAGAGCGTTGGTACAGTATCAGGTGTTGCCTGTTCTGCAGCACCAACTACAACTGCTGCCCCAACTACAACCTCCCACAACAACAACTACAACACACTGCCAACTACAACCACCACCAACTACAACTACACCACCACCCCACTACAACTACAACCACTACCCCAACTACAACTACAACCACTGCCACAACTACAACCACTGCCCCAACTACAACCACAACTACTGCCACAACTACAACCACAACCACTGCCACAACTACAACCACCACCCCAACTACAACTACAACCACTGCACAACTACAACCACCACCCCAACTACAACTACAACCACGCCCAGCTACAACTACAACCACCACCCCAACTACAACCACCACTACTGCCACAACTACAACCACCACCCCATCTACAACTACAACACCACCCACTACAACTACAACCACCACCCCAACACAACTACAACCACTACCCCAACTACAACCACCACCCCAGCTACAACTACAACCACTACCCCAACTACAACTACAACCACTGCCACAACTACAACCACTGCCCCAACTACAACTACCCACAACTACAACCACCACCCCATCTACAACTACAACCACCACCCCAACTACAACTACAACCACTGCCACAACTACAACCACACCCCAACTACAACTACAACCACGACCCCAGCTACAACTACAACCACTACCCCAACTACAACACAACCACTGCCACAACAACTACAACCACCACCCCATCTACAACTACAACCACACCCCAACTACAACTACAACCACCCCAGCTACAAGCTACCACTGCAGCTACAACTGCTACATCAACTGCAACAACTGCCTCACAACCAAAAGTGACGCTTTTTCTATCAGACTGGGAATGATCCATCTGCTGCTTGGACTCCTTCTCTTTACCTTTCATTAAAGTCCCGAATAACACAAAAACAAACAAAAGAACATATGATGCTTTAACAAGACTCAAAAACCTTTTGGATATTGACCTTGTGTTTACAAACCACTGTTAAAGTAAAGTCAATGAAAAGAGGTGATAGAGTCTTGTTGAAGAAAACTTGGAATAAGTATGTTGTCATGATGGACAATTATGTCCATTATGTCCAAAATAATAATATAATAATAATGCTAAATGTGTGATAATACTGAATCCTTTAGCAATAACAAAGCATGCTTGGAAATAGAAGAAGAAGGAGAATTTCTATTTCTTATTTAGTTTATTTATTTTTCTTTGTGCTTTTTATTTTCTGCATTTCTCTCTCTCTAATCTGATGTATTTACTAGTGATCATGGTGAATCTGCAAGGGTGGCATGTGCCCACCTAAAAATAATCTCTTGCCATCTTTAGTGGAACCCACGTTTTTCATATGACAGTGTTGTTTATTAAAATAAACTAGCATTAACACTTTGAGCCTAGCTACCGTTAACATTGACAGAGTGAGCAATACAGTAAGTTTGCACCTCCTCTTGCAGACCTGCAGGGTTTAAGCTTGTGGTGTTCTCCTCGTCTTTGGCAGACAAACTATTTTTTTTGCACTGGCACAAATAATTTGTGTGGCATCTTACTGTGACACCTGATTGTTGTCTAATTTTTGTTTTAGTAGTTTTAAATAGAGGTACAAAAAAACTCCAGATGCATTGCCTGCATTTTTCGGTAAATAGTTGTATAGAAACTTTATTGTTTACAAATTTGGATGTAGGTCTTTAGAATTTAGGAAATTTCTGTAGATCTGCCCCTGCTGATGATAAAGATACAATAAAGCCCTTGTCCTATATCCGTCTTTGTTTCAGTGTTAAACTGGGAACATTTCTGACATATGCTGGTATAGATTAATTTGGTGTAGTTGAGGCTGCTGCTTACAATCCTCTGTGTAGTTTCACAACCGCTGGCAGAGTCATCTTCTTTGCCATAGAGCAGATTCCATGCCACACAGTGATGCAGCAGCACAGGGGAACTCTCTCCACACATCTGTAGACATAGTTTAGGACTGAATTTCCAAGTCCAGTGTTCTTCACTTCCTGAGAAAGTAGAGTGTGCCTGTGCACCTTGTTAACCACAAAGAAAAGGTTGTTGGTTTCCAGATCACGGTCCTCAGAGGAATGTCAAACAAGATAATTAAAACTGAAAACACCTTTTCAGTTGCTCCTCAATGTGTATGGGTGGAGGGAGTTTCCTGCCCTTCATGAAAACGCTGAGACTGGTATCCCTGCACCATCTTTCAGCCTTTTTACCTCCTGCCTGTATTCAAGATTCTTCATCCGCCCGCCAGTCTATCACACACTTAATATCTTAAATGTAAAAGTTAATTACAGTACAATTAAAAAAAACCCGAACAACCATGCATACGGTTGAACAGTCCGATTATTCCTCAAATTCCAGTATTGGAAGCTGTATGCCGAGAGTGACTGAGACGAGACATCGATTCACTGATCTACACTACTAGGATAGAAATATCTATCTATCTATCTATCTATCTATCTATCTATCTATCTATCTATCTAGTCATGTGAGAAAATTAGGACACACTATGAAAGCTTGTATATTTTAAAATATATTTGGACACGTGGATATTTAGAATCAATTTTAATGATACTAATTGATCTAAATAATTAATGAATTAATTATAATTAATTATTTGTTTAATTAATTAATTAATTAATAATTAATTTTCTGGTGTGAAATTAATTAGAATCTCAAAAAAATAAAATCCCCTCTGACCCCTGTGGGTAGTCGGTCATTCAAGCTTGGGTCCACTACCAGAGGCCTGGAAGCTTGAGAGTCCTGACAGTGATCTCGGATGTTGTTCCTGGGATCTGCTAGAGCCACTCGCCTAGCTTGGGAGTCACTTTTTACCTCTTAAGCTACAGCCATCACAGGGCCTAGCATCCACCCCAGGAGGCCCCTTGGAAAGCTGCAACAGCCAAATCTCTGCAGAAAGTAAGGCAAAGCCTGAGGAGTCAGCTGAATGGGAAGAACAACAAGTGGGCAATCAATACCTACGCCCTGCTGGTGATCATATACCTTGCTGGAATTATCAGCTGGCCAAAGGAGGAGATACCGCTCTGTGGTAGAGTATCACTTCCTGTTCCTGCTCAAACACAGTGGTGCTTCTGAGTAGCTTATTTGCTTAGCAATTTAATTAACAACTTTTAAATACATTCTTTTTCATAGTATAATCTTCACGTGCTTCATCTGAAGCACACTTTCTGTGTACTCACTACCTAATTTATAGCCAAAGTATTCACTCACTTTCTCTGTACTCTTTCGCTAGCTTAGCCTAGCTCGTAGCCGACTCGTTAGCACCATGGCTACTTCACCTGTCCCTCCTGCACTTTCTTGCTCATTGTGTCAGATGTTAGTTACTCCTCGGCCTTCCTTTAGCAATAATGATATCTGTAACAAATGTAGCATATTTGCAGCTCTGGAGGCCAGGATTACTGAATTGGAGACTCGGCTTCGCACCCTTTCATTCACCCATAGCTAGCCAGGCCCCTGTAGCTGGTGCAGCCGAAGATAGCGTAGGCCACGCTAGCTGTTCCCCGGCAGACCCCAAGCAGCTGGGGAAAGAGGGCGGCTGGGTTGACGGTGAGGAGGAAGCATAGTCCTAAACAGAAGCCCCCAGGTACACCACCAACCCGGTTCATGTATCTAACCGTTTTTCCCCACTCGGCGACACACCCGCCGGGGTCAAACTCTGGTAATTGGTGATTTCTGTTCTCAGACATGTGAAGCTAGAGACACCGGCAACCATAGTCAATTGTCTTCCAGGGGCCAGAGCAGGCGACATTAAAGGAAATTTAAAACTGCTGGCTAAGGGTAAACGTAAATTCAGTAAAATCATAATTCACGTCGGCAGTAATGACACCCGGTTACGCCAATCGGAGGTCACTAAAATCAATATTGAATCGGTGTGCAACTTGCCAAAACAATGTCGGACTCTGTAGTTTTCTCTGGTCCCCTCCCCAATCAGACAAGGAGTGACATGTTTAGCCGCATGTTCTCCTTAAATTGCTGGCTGTCTGAGTGGTGTCCCAGAACGATGTGGGCTTCATAGAACCTCTGGAGGAAACCTGGTCTTTGTTAGGAGAGACGGCATCCATCCCACTTTGGATGGAGCAGCTCTCAATTTCTAGAAATATGGACAAATTTATTAAAACCCCCCAAAATATGACTATCCAGAGTTGGACCAGGAAGCAGAGTTGCAGCCTTACACGCCTCTCTGCAGCTTCTCTCCTCCTGCTACCCCCCCCCCAAAAAACCCATCTCCATAGAGACTGTGTCAGCTTTCAAAAAGACAAAAAACAAACTAAAAACCAGCAACAAACAACTTAAACATAAACAATTACAAAGAAAGAACAATACAGTATCCACATCTGAACCAAAGAGTAAACAGTGAAATGTGGATTATTAAATATTAGGTCTCTCTCCTCCAAGTCTCTGTTAGTACATGACTTAATAATTGATCAACAAATTGATTTACTCTGCCTTACAGAAACCTGGTTGCAGCAGGATGATTATGTTAGTTTAAATGAATCAACACCCCCGAGTCATTCTAACTACCAGAAATCTCGAAGCACAGGCCGAGGGGGGCGGTGTGGCAGCAATTTTTCACACCTATTAATTAATGAAAGACCAAGACAGACTTTTAATTCATTTGAAAGCCTGATGCTTAACATTGTCCACCCCAGCTGTGAAACTCAGAAACCAGTCTTACTTGTTATCATCTATCGTCCACCTGGGCCTTACACAGAGTTTCTGTCTGATTTCTCAGACTTTATATCTAATTTAGTTCTGAGCTCAGATAAAATAATTATTGTGGGTTGTTAGATTTGTATTGTTGATTGTCATTTATGCTTAGAAACATTCAACCACATATGCTTAGAAGTGTATAATCATTTGTAGATTGAAAGAATGTCTCATCCTAGGAGGTCTGTAACAGCTCTGAGTAGCATGAAGGGGGAGGGCGTTCACTCCCTCTACAGAGTGTTCTGGCATAGATCACACACCTCCTAGGAGAGGTCGTATCTTCTCTTGCTGATATATGGTATAGCAAACACACGTATATCTGTTAAGTGTAAGAGCCTTTTGTTCAGATGGACCGCTAGACTCCTGGCACCAGCTTTGGGGAGTCTTCACAGGGTTACATCTGGACCTCACACACATACACACACGCACATACACAGTATTTTTTGTTCACATGTATACCTATGTAAGATGTTATATGTTAATGACCCTATGCATATTCATGTAACCACAATAAAAGGAGTGCTATGGGGAGCCTGGCTGAGAGTCTGACGGGGGCTAGGTGGTGGGACGACACTTGGCCCCAGCCAGGTTTCCCTCATGCATGAGTAAACCAGCCTGCTTGTGTCTTGCTTTGCAGTGTAACTATATTGTCTTCAACGTTCCAGCGGATAGGTACAAGCTACAAACCTATCATTAATTGGTCCTTCGAGAGCCGGATCCCTGGAGTCGACATTCACCGAGGGGAGAAGGGGCACGCGGAAAGACTGACGTCAGCCAGGAAGTTCCTGTGGATTCGCCGTCTGTTCTTTTTCTCCTCGATGAATGGCGATCGGCGGGATTCGAGGCTATACTACACGCTAAGCAACACCAAGTAAGTTTAAGTCTTTGCCGCTGTGTGCAGCAAAGGCACGCATCCACTGTGTGAGGTTGCGTTGAAAGTCTTTATCACTGTGTGCGATAAAGCACGTGCGTCCGGTGAGTGTCCGGTTTTTGAAATCGCCCTGGGTGTGTGTCCCGAGCGTCCCTTCATTGGGTTTTGAAATCGCCCTGGGTGTGTGTCCCGAGCGTCCCTTCATTGGGTTTTGTCGCGCGAGTGGGTGAGCGTCCCACAACTGGGTCAGGGTCCCGAGCGGTCCGGTGTGAGTCCGGAGTAGGCCTATTTTGTGTTGTTGTCATTGTTGTCGTCGTCGTTGTTGTTGTTGTTGTTGTGTGAGTGTGTGCGGAGCAGAACACGTGGTCTGTGACACCGACTGTTGTTGTTATCATGGGTTTCTAAGCAACCAAGAGTGAGTCGGAGGGAGACAGACGTTTGTGCTGGACTTTGCTCCTGGCAGCACAAAGTATTTAAATAAAGATGAGAGAGAAGTTTTCAGAAAACACACCAGCCTTGAAGAGCGTGTGGAGAAGGCCAGCCCACATCAGCAGCACTTGAGATGTGCTCTGGTGAATGGCTTTCCCCCACCCCTTGCTGACACAAAATGTTTATTCTTTAGCTTGCCCTGATCGACAGCAGCCTGTGTGCCAGACCATAGATTTAATTGAGGTGGATAGTTGTTAAAAGTAATCTACATTAAGTTTGTGGTTGCTCAAATTTTGTAAAATGACATATGAGGTGAAGTGATATAGATAAATATTTAAACTAATGAAGTGCATAGAGGCACTTGACCTGTGTGAAAGACTGTCGTCTTATTATGAGCTATTGTTGAGATATACAGCACACCTGTGAAAACAACTAATATGCTGAACCCTGTATGAAACATCTAAAAGTACATGATGGAGAAGCTGTATTGAATATGAAAGTGTAAGACTTTGCCGCTGTGGGCAGAGCATGCAACTACTGTGTGATGTTGCGTTGCGGTTTTTTTTCTTCTGAGCTGATGAGCGAGCTACACATTATCAGATCAAGAGCTGTCTGAGAACTACTCAAAGAGAGGGAAACAGAGCTATGAGTGTGCAGCGTTTCCGTGAGCAGTTTTCCTGCACCTTGACTCATGTGTGTGTGTAGCATCGGCATCATGTTTTTGTTTATTTGTTTTGTTGGGTCGAAAATAATTAAATAAACTTGTGATCATGCTTATGGATTACCATGGCACATATCACCAGCCACGTGATTTATTTATGCAGATGAAAAAGAGAAAGAATTTATATTGTAGATGAAAAATAATCATAGGGAAAAGGCTTTGTGTTGATCAGCCAAAAACAACCACAATTTCATTTTCTGCTTTTAAGAAAAGACTGTTCACAAAAACACAGAGAGAGAGAGAGAGAGAGAGATGTGTGTTGATTAAGCAGCGATGATAATAATGAAAATGTCTTAGTTTGTCACTTTCAGGTGAAAAGCAGACCTGAATCAATTTTCCACATGCAGCAGTCGGAAGAAAGTTATAGTTTAACATCATTGGAAACATGCAGGCCAAGTTTCTGGCTGACTTATTACAGCGCAATGTGTATGTGTCTCTCAACCTCACAAGCAAGTGCTCACTCCTCCCTGAAGAATGCAGCTCCAAAGAGCAATAAAATGGCAGATAAAGAGACAGCAGCAAGTCCTGAGCAAAGAGTCCCAGCAAAGCAGCAGCAATGTGGACAAACAGCATCAGAGAAGAAGAGCAAACCCATCATCCTGACTGATCGGATGAATGGCACTGTGTCTACAACAAGCTGAAACTTCACTGTGCATGTGAAGAAAACGTTTGAGGAGAACTGAACAGTTGGAGTTTGACATTTGCCACCTGTGGAGTAAAATGGCAAGAAGAGACAGTGGAACACAGGACAAAGCTGAAGGAGAACTGCCGGGACTGTTGAAGTGGGAGAGGACAAAAGAGTGAGAGGACACAGAGTGAGAAGACTAGGTGAGAACACAGAGGAATGCTGTTATTTAATGTGGGAAATCAAAATTTGGGTTAGCAAACCTGGGGAAAAGAAAACTGACTGCTTAAGTTGGAAAATTGTGAAGGGGTCTGAAACACTGCAAAAATAGAAACATGTACAAAATCACACACACAAGCACAACATGCATTAACCCTACTAACACTTCCAAACACAAGAGAGCTTATGAAGATTAGACAACATCTTAAGCGTGTGAGTCTGTTTATCATCTTATCCAAGTCACCTCGTGTGATGCAAAAACCAGTGGACTCATAGCACATTAGTTAAGAAATGATCAAATAATAGCAGAGAAATGTGTAGGAAAGGCAGCTTTAAGAACATGCTCTGTTGGATATGCAGCTCCACAGACATGCATTAAACCTGCCTAATAACACAAACACATGTAATGAAAATTAGCTTGTTATCTTTCATCAGTGTTAAAATAGTGTCAATTTAGCAGACACTTGTTATCAAATACTGAATTTATCCAATGCAAAAAATTGACTCTCTAGGTTGCAGGACAACAATTTAACTTTTGTGGGAAAAAGGATCCTGGTTTGACCAACCAGTGACCAGATAATAAATTTAGTTGTTAATATAGTAAATTGGGAGAAGCTTCCTGCTTGATTGATGCAGCACAAGTTTACTACTAAATTTACTGTATGAGGGAAATTTTCTTTTAGTGATAACATTTTGAACATGCATTTCTGTTGTCCTGTCATCCTAGTGGGTTAATAGCTGATTCAAATTAGTTGATCGTTCTTAGATTAATGAAAGGTGACTGAATTCTAGCACGAGTGAATGGGATGTGTTGGAGTTGTTGTGTGTTGAGTGGAGACTCTAAAACACTGAGTTTCCTGCTTTGATGTGCGAGTGAATCCTGTATTTAGATACACAACTCTGAATACGTCAGAACAAACTTTTTTTTTTTGTGAAGTGCATGACAACATGTCACATGTTTTATGATGAAGGGAAAAGGAAAACTGAATAAAATAGATCTGTGGCCTAAATGAGTGAAGAGCACAGACCTGGTGATTAAACTCATAAGTTAAAGGAGACATTAGGCTTATGTTGTGTGTTGTGCAGCTGATGGTTGGTTTGGAGTGAATCTAGCTGATGATTCTTCTGTTGTGAAGTTGATGAGGAGTTTGTGTCATGACTTAACAAGGCCTTTTTATTTTGATACTTTCACAGTGCACTGAAAGTTTGGTTTGATAATCTCTGTTATTTTTCATTTTTATCTTTTGAACAGGCACTGATTTTGTTTGTCTATTTCTTTTCTTTAAGCAGATCTGCACGTCAGGAATTAAAAGTGCTATACGACCTGTCGAGAAAGCCGTTACAAGTGAGGTTTCTCCACATTAAAATGGGCTCTGGAGAAAGCTACTTATTTGGGACAATTATTAAATGAGTGTCCCAGCCTAAAAAGGATTCAGCGATGTAATCCCATCTAAAGTTCTTCTTTTTCTTTTGAAATGACGTCATTTTGCTGGAAGTGGAAACTAAATGCGACGACAAGTTCCACTATCAGCAAAGAAAGAATGAATGGAAATAAAAAACAAACTGACTGACTGGTAAAAGCTGACAGGACTTGACCACGACTCAAGGTTAACCTCCACCTAGACAGGACAAAAGGGTGGATGAATTTATGTGTTTTTCCTTTTACAGGAGCGGAGAGATGACAGCAACATCCGAGGTTGCGTGATGATTTAACCTTTTAAATGCCATTTTTATGTTTGTGAACTCTGAAAATTTAACCTTTTTAGTTTAAATTCTCTGTCTGTGAATTTACCATGTGTGTGTCATTCACTACCTTGTGTTGCTCACAGAGATTAGTGTGAGAAAGTGTATACACCTGCGCAGCGCTAACATTTACATTTCTTTTTACAGCAGATGGTTAATCATGTGATTTATAAGAGGATTAGTTGATGTTTTTCTACTACAGGATTTCTGGGTTTATATGTGAATGACATTCTTTCCACGGCTAGGGATGGCTAACTTTATGGTGTTTTTATGGCACCTCTGGAATGTGGATGGCCGACGCCTGCCCACCAGGATAATCAATGTGTGTTGCTAATGTTTGTTTTTCTGAGACTGCATGTAGAAGATTCAGCTGAAGCGGACAAGTGACATGAGAAAAATATATAAGGGATTGTTTATGGAATAGTTGAAGATGGGCTATTGAGCTCATAGTAATATATGAGTGGAGTGACTTTGCTTAAGAGCAGTCACTGATTACATTAATGTTGCCTGAGTACATGGGATGATCCATGTCTGAGGCGACTTATGAAAATAATTGTAGTTTACTGATTTGAGAAAACCTGCACATGACACTTGTCTTGCTGATGTTGAATGCTTATTGTTCTTATGATACGATTGTTTACAGGTATGAAGTTTGATTTTACTTCCAGATTTTGCTTTCCAGGCCATGATGGTGTGTATGCAGGCTCCTGGGAGAGCCAGGTGTTAAGCAAACTTAATATGCAAGACACACTAACATCTTTTATTGCAGGGTTACGGAGCTACTCCAGCGGAGATGCCCTGATGTTGCCTGGGACATGATCTAGCTGACCTTTTTTTCTTTAAGACAGGGATCCGGGTTTGATGAGTTGACTCGTGGGAGTGTCCATGAGTCAAGAGGAGGGGTCCAGGAATTAACATTAAACAATGTTTTCTATTATTGTTGCAGTGATTTGTGTGATTAGCCGTTTATTTACAGGTATTAAACCTATGCAAGTGGTGCATCCATGTTCAGATGAGGCTTTGATGGCCTATAAGTGAAGTTCACTGAACTAAAGACTGTTGTTTGATGATTGTTGACATGCTCTCCAAATAGTTTGTCTTCCTAGCAAGGAAATACAGGTGCAGCAGTAATCTCCTGAGAAATCTTAAGAGGCCCAGTGAGAAGCAAGAACCATTCCAGGCATAGCTGACAGCCCAGGCAGTGGTTGAGGTCAAAGGTCGAGCTGGTTGGGGCCCATCATGAGATCAGACTTTGGAGCCACAGCAAGGACCATGAAACTGCGTTGGAATGAGAGCTGTGCCACGGGGGGTTTCCAGAGGCCAACAGAGGAGATTGTGGACAACAGACGGGCACCTGAAGGATGAGGGGAGCGTGCCAAGCTCCATCGACAACGCAGAGGGAGTCTAAGGATGACATCATGATTCTGTGAAAAGCACAGGTACCAGAAGCTATGGTGGTGATAACAGCAGTTTCCTATGAGGTCTGCAGCTTTGGAAAAAGCTGAGACCCATGTTGACAAACAACAAAACCAACTGGTATGTTTGAATGTCTATTCTACATACATTTGGACTCTGGTCCTATGGACAATGATGGAAACAACTGGAAGAGACATTCATGACGCCCTGCAGAACTTAGAACACTCTGCAGAGAGACATGTGATTTGCACGCCCAGAGGAGCACCACCAAGCTGGGATGTTTTTGAAAATGTTACTTTCTTATTTTAACTATTAAATTAACAATTCATTTGTTTGCTCGTAGGATGCAGTTTGCCATTGGATGAGATTAATGAGGAATGGGATAACTGCTGATACATTTGTTAAACTGTGTACTTTTACAGTAATTTAGGGTAATTTGACATATGCTGAGTATAAAAATGTTTGCATTAAAACTGTCAGTCATGAGGTATTCATAACTGGGAATTTTTCTAGCATAAAGGTCAATAAGGGGGGAAATGTTAGATTTGTATTGTTGATTGTCATTTATGCTTAGAAACATTCAACCACATATGCTTAGAAGTGTATAATCATTTGTAGATTGAAAGAATGTCTCATCCTAGGAGGTCTGTAACAGCTCTGAGTAGCATGAAGGGGGAGGGCGTTCACTCCCTCTACAGAGTGTTCTGGCATAGATCACACACCTCCTAGGAGAGGTCGTATCTTCTCTTGCTGATATATGGTATAGCAAACACACGTATATCTGTTTAAGTGTAAGAGCCTTTTGTTCAGATGGACCGCTAGACTCCTGGCACCAGCTTTGGGGAGTCTTCACAGGGTTACATCTGGACCTCACACACATACACACACACACATACACAGTATTTTTTGTTCACATGTATACCTATGTAAGATGTTATATGTTAATGACCCTATGCATATTCATGTAACCACAATAAAAGGAGTGCTATGGGGAGCCTGGCTGAGAGTCTGACGGGGGCTAGGTGGTGGGACGACACTTGGCCCCAGCCAGGTTTCCCTCATGCATGAGTAAACCAGCCTGCTTGTGTCTTGCTTTGCAGTGTAACTATATTGTCTTCAACGTTCCAGCGGATAGGTACAAGCTACAAACCTATCATGGGTGATTTTAACATCCATGTAGATGCTAAAAATGACAGCCTCAACATGGCATTTAATCTGTTATTAGACTCAATTGGTTTCTCTCAAAATGTAAAAGAACCCACCCACCACTTTAATCACACTCTAGATCTTGTTTTAACATATGGCATAGAAACTGAACATTTAACAGTGTTTCCTGAAAACCCTCTCCTGTCTGATCATTTCCTGATAACATTTACATTTACAATAATTGATGACACAGCGGTGGAGAGTAGACTTTATCAAAGTAGATGTCTTTCTGAAAGCGCTGTAACTAAGTTTAAGAATATAATCCACCCACTGTTATCATCTTCAATGCCCTGTACCAACATAGAGCAGAGCAGCTATCTGAACGCTACCCCAACAGAGGTCGATTATCTTGTTAATAATTTCACCTCCTCACTACGTACGACTCTGGATACTGTAGCTCCTGTGAAAACTAAGGTCTCTAATCAGAAGTACCTGACTCCGTGGTATAATTCTGAAACACGTACCCTAAAGCAGATGACTCGTAATCTGGAGAGGAAATGGCGTGTCACAAATTTAGAGGATCATCATTTTGCCTGGAGAAATAGTTTGCTGCTTTATAAGAAAGCCCTCCGCAAAGCCAGAACATCTTACTATTCATCACTGATTGAAGAAAATAAGAACAACCCCAGGTTTCTCTTCAGCACTGTAGCCAGGCTGACAAAAAGTCAGAGCTCTTGTGAGCCAACAATCCCTTTAACATTAACTAGTAATGACTTCATGAACTTCTTCACAGATAAAATTTTTATCATTAGAGAAAAAATTACCAATAATCATCCCACAGATGTAATATTATCTACAGCTACTCTTAGTACCATTGATGTTAAGTTAGACTCTTTTTCTCTAATTGATCTTTCTGAGTTAACTTCAATAATTACTTCCTCCAAACCATCAACGTGTCTTTTAGACCCCATTCCTACAAAACTGCTCAAAGAAGTCCTGCCATTAATTAATTCTTCGATCTTAAATATGATCAACCTATCTCTAATGATCGGCTATGTACCACAGGCCTTCAAGCTAGCTGTAGTTAAACCTTTATTCAAAAAGCCATCTCTAGACCCAGCAGTCTTAGCTAATTATAGGCCAATCTCCAACCTTCCTTTCATATCAAAAATCCTTGAAAGAGTAGTTGTCAAACAGCTAACTGATCATCTGCAGAGGAATGGTTTATTTGAAGAGTTTCAGTCAGGTTTCAGAGCTCAGCACAGCACAGAAACAGCTTTAGTGAAGGTTACAAATGATCTTCTTATGGCCTCTGACAGTGGACTCATCTCTGTGCTTGTCCTGCTAGACCTTAGTGCAGCATTCGATACTGTTGACCATAATATCCTATTAGAGCGATTAGAACATGCTGTAGGTATTACAGTTACTGCACTGCAGTGGTTTGTATCATATCTATCTAATAGACTCCAATTTGTGCATGTAAATGGAGAGTCCTCTTCACACACTGAGGTTAATTATGGAGTTCCACAGGGTTCAGTGCTAGGACCAATTCTGTTTACATTATACATGCTTCCCTTAGGCAGCATCATTAGAAGACATAGTATACATTTTCACTGCTATGCAGATGACACCCAGCTCTATCTGTCCATGAAGCCAGATAACACACACCAATTAGTTAAACTGCAGGAATGTCTTAAAGACATAAAGACCTGGATGGCCGCTAACTTTCTGCTTCTTAATTCAGATAAAACTGAGGTTATTGTACTCGGCCCTGAAAAGCTTAGAAATATGGTATCTAACCAGATTCTTACTCTGGATGGCATTACCTTGGCCTCCAATAACGCTGTGAGGAACCTTGGAGTCATTTTTGACCAGGATATGTCCTTCAACGCACATATTAAACAAATATGTAAGACTGTGTTCTTCCATTTGCGCAACATCTCTAAAATTAGAAATATCCTGTCTCAGAGTGACGCTGAAAAACTAGTTCATGCATTTATTACTTCCAGGCTGGACGACTGTAATTCATTATTATCAGGATGTCCAAAAAACTCACTGAAAAGCCTTCAGCTAATCCAAAATGCTGCAGCAAGAGTACTGTCAGGGACTAGAAAGAGAGCATATTTCTCCTGTTTTGGCTTCCCTTCATTGGCTTCCTGTTAAATCCAGAATTGAATTCAAAATCCTGCTCCTCACATACAAGGTCTTAAATAATCAGGCCCCATCTTATCTTAATGACCTTGTAGTACCATATCACCCTATTAGAGCACTTCGCTCTCGCTCTGCAGGCCTACTTGTTGTTCCTAGAGTATTTAAAAGTAGAATGGGAGGGAGAGCCTTCAGTTTTCAGGCCCCTCTTCTGTGGAACCAGCTTCCAGTTTGGATTCGGGAGACAGACACTATCTCTACTTTTAAGATTAGGCTTAAAACTTTCCTTTTTGCTAAAGCATATAGTTAGGGCTGGACCAGGTGACCCTGAATCCTCCCTTAGTTATGCTGCAATAGACATAGGCTGCCGGGGGATTCCCATGATGCATTGAGTTTTTCCTTTCCAGTCACCTTTCTCACTCACTATGTATTAATAGACCTCTCTGCATTGAATCATATCTGTTATTAACCTCTGTCTCTCTTCCACAGCATGTCTTTTATCCTGTCTTCCTTCTCTCACCCCAACCGGTCGCAGCAGATGGCCGCCCCTCCCTGAGCCTGGTTCTGCCGGAGGTTTCTTCCTGTTAAAAGGGAGTTTTTCCTTCCCACTGTTGCCAAAGTGCTTGCTCATAGGGGGTCATATGATTGTTGAGTTTTTCTCTGTATCTATGAAGCGCCTTGAGGCGACTTTTGTTGTGATTTGGCGCTATATAAATAAAATTGAATTGAATTGAATTGAATAGAAGCCACTAACAAGGAACCACCTCACCATGCATGGAGGGATTCATCCCAAGTTCATTATCCTAAGGCTGTAGGGTAGGTTAAGCAGATGGAAGGTGCCCAAGGAGTAGTAAGAGTGAGTGTCAGAACCATTACCTACAATGAAACAAAGAAATCCATAAATAAATCAGGGAGGTGACCACAACTGATACTTTGCTTAGTGATTATCTCAGGCGCCAGAAACCAGGGAAAGAAGAGGCATAAGAGGTAGGAACTATCATGGAAGGACAGACCCCTGCATAGCATGTACCACCGCCTGTTAAAAGAAGTGGCAGAAAAATCCTACCAGTGCCTGGACAAAGCTGACTGAAAGACAGCACAGAGGCACTACAAATGGTAGTACAGACACAAGTTCTAAGCATAGGCTTGGTTCTACCACTCCAAGCAAGTCCAAAGGTGCACACTGTGCAAAGATGACCCTGAGACAATCCAGCACATAACAGCAGGATCATATTAGGCAGGGCATACATGGAGCACTATAACCAGCTGGCCTGCATAATATACAGTAACATCTATGCCGACTATGGCCTGGAAGTTCCAGGTTTAAAATGCGATATGTCCCCTAGGGTGATCGAGCATGAGTGAGCGAAGATTGTGTGAGACTTCCAGATAAAGACAGACAAACTGGTGTTGGCTAAGCAACCAGACAAAGTAGTGGTGGACAAGCAGAAGAAATTGGCCATAGTAACAGATGTAGCTATATTAACAGATAACAGCATCAGGAAAAAGAAATGTGAGAAGCTCCAGAAATACCAAGGGCTGAGAGAGGAGCTCAAGAAGATGTGGAGTTTGAAGGCAACACTGGTTTCTGAGGTAACCGGAGGACCTCCAAAGTGGGTGAGTCACTTTAACAGGTCCCAGGAACAACATCTGAGATCTGCAAAGGAGGGCAGTCCTAAGGCACAGCAAAAATACTGCGTTGGACCTTCAAGAGGACCCGAACTAGAAGGATACAGACTTCATGGAACCATTAGACCCAATCTGTATCGTCATTTCCAAACAGGGTACCATAATAAACAAGCACACACAGGTGCTCAAAGCTCAGGTAACGTTAAAGGAAAAGGACTGAATCAGGAACTGGAGAGGGACTTTTATTGTGTCACGTCTCAGAACCCTTCCTTCTGGTCTACACAGCTCACCTGGATAGAATATGCACATAACTCTCACCTTCTCTGCTACAGGCCTGTCTCCTTTTGAAGCATCCAAAACTCACCTCTTTAATTTCTCTGCGGGATGCCTTTCCTCAGTGGTCTGGAAAGAACAAAATGCTCAGACATCTTACCTGGCTGCTCTTCTGCTCAGCCAGATCACTGCAACAGGAAGAAAATGTCGGACATCTTGGCTCATTCATTTCGCCTCTCACCTCGATACTCACCTGGTCGCATCCCCCTTGGAGCACATTACTCCTCACTTTTCAAGTAAGCATTATCTCTAGTAACGACTCATCTTGCTTTCGGTATTCTCTGCCTTACAATAATCCGCCTCTCCTTCTGTTGCAGTAAGCTCCATGCCTGTGACTCTCACTCCCTGCCGAGCCCTTGTGGCTAGAATTACAGAGTTAAAAGAACAGACCTGTGGGTCCACTTCACGTACAAGCCAACTGGCCTTCTGACAAAACTGAGTGGGGAATTTTTTTTTTTTTGCTAAAGGTGATATTGATATGAAGTAACAACCAATCCAACCCACACATGCAAAGAAATCAAACCATAGATCTCTCAGTATAGTGCTGTCATGGCCTGGGTCTAAGGACCCAGAGCTCACGTATTTTTGTACCTGTTTATTTTCTTTGTGTAGTGTTTTGTTGTTTTCTCTCTTTTTTCGCTCCTGTCTCTCAGTGTGTGCTCCCAGGTGTTTTGGGTCGCCTGAGGAATCGCGACCCGGAACTGTTCCTGCGCTGGAGGCAGCCACACCTGCTGCTCGTTATCTGCGTTATCAGGGGAGCCATATTTAAGAGTGTGGCTGAGCTCTGCTCAGCCCTGGATCCTAGTGTCAAAACCGTTAAGTACAGACTTCCATGTGAATTAGTGAATCCCTCGCTGCTGTGGATTTCCTGCTGAGCTGTGTGTGTGTTTTGTGTCACCAGGAGTTGGGAGCGGCGAGTCAGTTACGGAGAGAAGTCACAGATGGGTCTGGGGTTTTTTGAAGTGTGAGATTATAATATTATTTTATGCCATGTTAGACCCCTAATTAAAGATTGTGAATTATTATGTAGTTTTAGTTTGCATTATTCTCCTCAATTAGAAGAAGGTGATAACTATTGCATTTGTTAAACTTATTTGCATTACATTAGACTGCTGATTTATTGTGAATGAATGATATTGTTTTATGATGCATTATACTGCTGAGTTATAAGAAATACTGTTCGCAGAAAGTCATCGCCTTATTTGTCTGATTAGAAGAGAACAGAATATACTGGAGTTTTCTGCCCCATCTCAGCAGGAGCAGATAAACAGGGAGCCAAGGTCGTAGCGTAGGCGCCGTGTGAGAGAAAGCATGTGAATGTTTAGGCTTTTATGATAAGGTGGGGGCCACTAGAGGCTATAAGAGTTTGATCAATGCTCCGCCATTTTGAGATCTGATGCTGTCTGCGTACGGTGTCCATCTCCCACGCGTGTGATCATTAAAATCATTGTTTGACTTAACCCGGCCGGACCAGTGTTGTTCTTTTGGTTTTTCCTCTTGTATCCATCCCCAATATTTGAATCCGTAACAGTTTGGGGGCTCGTCCTGTGGTATTGGGGTGGAAGTTGGAGGTTTGGACGGTCCGAGGTTGTCGAACGGACAGGCACGAGCCAGTGGTCTGACGTGAGTGGGCATAAGCCGGCTTATACAAAGGTAAGGCACTACCTGTTGAATTATTTCCAAAGTGTGCCAAATTGGACATGATTAAATTAAAGTCTACTCACTGAAATTACTGGTAGATGTCTGTTTTGATTTTGATGAAAAAATCTCATGAGTTGAAGCAGTTAGAGTCTGCTAGAAAGAAATTAAAGCAGTTAGAGTCTGCTAAGAAATTGGGTTAGAGTCCCAAGTAGTTTGATAGGGAATTGGTCATTTTGTTGGTTAGAGTCCAAATTGGTCATAAGAGTGGACCTGAGTGGTCATTTTGTGAGTTAGAGTCTCCATTGACCTCTAGGCTGCACTTGCCTCAGTCAGACTCTTGTTTTGGGGGGTTGACTGTTGTTTTAAAGTGTTATAAATTATTATAGGACGGCAGTTAGAGTCTGCTAGGAAGCGCAGTGCTCAGAGGTAACGCTTGCCAAGGTCGGGGACGCCTAGGCCTTGTCCTCTTTGAGGGATAGTCAGTTGGTCACTGTGGAGCTTGGGGCACTCCAGAATAACTAGTGGTTGCACCACTTTACCGTTTGGAACGGTATCTGCGTTTTTTTGGACACTGTTAAATTGAGTTAGGGACTTTAGAGATTAGGCCAGATACAGTTAGAGTCTGATACTGGTTAATTGATTACAAAAAAGTTGGACTTTCTTCGGTTGGACCCGTTAACTTAAATTTGTCAAAATTGTGTAGGCGCTAAATCTGTCAGGCCTGACAGTGACTGTAAATGTGATATCCTAAGACCAAGGAACCACGGAGACCATGTTTAGCTCACAGTTGCTTCTTTTATTAAGAGAACCGGGGCATGCGCCCCACAGACTGAAAGCTCTCCAACCACTGTTGCCCCCTGGTGGACAAATCCCTGCCACAACATAACATTCCTCCCCTCTTAAACTGGAACTACTCTGTAGTTTTAATCACTACAGAAAATACCCATAACCAAAAACTTCACCTTTATTAAAAAATGCAACAACCCCGTCCCCAGCCTTTATTGAAATTTCACTCCGTAATAATGAACCTTTAGTCCAACAGTCTTAGGTTAACCTATAACAGTTCACCGTAATCACGGCACAAAGTCTCTCAGGTGCTCCGGCTTTCTCTTGGTCCTTTGCGATCGCCGTAACCCAGTGGCAGGTGATTCCAGCGAATCACTACTCTCCATATGTGGCTTCACCACTGGTGTAACTTGCACCTCTATGTGTCTCTCATCCTCGTCTCCTGTCTCAGCGCTGATGTTTGGGGCTGCCTTTGGGGGCTCGCCTGGGTGGCCTTCAGGCATTCCTGCTGCCAGGCATGGCTCCAGGCGGGCAAACAGCTGATCGACGTGACGCCTCACCACTGTCCCATTGCCCAGCATCACCAAGTAGGAAACAGGCCCCGTCATCTCCTGTATAAGTCCTGGTATCCATTTGGGTCCTCTGCCATAGTTTCTGGTATATACTGTGTCTCCAATAACAAACATGCGCTCCTTGGCATGTCTATCATGATACAGTCTTTGGCTATCTTGTTTTGCTGTCACTTTTTGTTTCAAGTCAGGGTGTATGAGATCAAGAGTACACCTCAACTTCCGGCCCATCATCAACTCAGCGGGAGACTTCCCTGTTGTGGACTGTGGTGTGATTCTGTAACTAAACAGAGCCCTGTTTAACTTGGTTGCCAGTGTGTCTCCAGTACTCTTTTTCATGAGTTCTTTGAACGTTTGCACTGCTCTTTCTGCTAACCCATTGGAGGCGGGGTGATATGGAGCGGAGGTGACGTGAGTGATTCCGTTCTTTGCCATGAACTCTTTAGTTTGTGCACTTACAAAACACTGGGCATTATCTGAGACCACCATCTCAGGAAGGCCGTGCGTGCTGAAACAGTTTCTCAGGCAGTCTATGGTTGCAGCTGCTGTAGCGGATGGAACTGGATACACATCTAACCATTTGGAGTGGGCGTCCACTATTACTAAGAACATTTTACCCAAAAACGGGCCCGCATAATCGATATGTATCCTTCTCCAGGGCTTTTCTGGCCACTCCCAGGGGTGTAGCGGTGCCTCTTGTGGCCTGTGTCTATGTTCTTGACATGTACTGCAGGACCTCACCTTGTCTTCAATGTCATTCTCCATATGCGGCCACCACATGTAGCTTCTGGCCAGGCCCTTCATGCGGCTCATTCCTGGGTGTGACTGATGTAGCTGTTCCAAAAGGGGGCGTCGACCTCGTTCTGGTATCACCACCCTCGCCCCCCACAGCACACACCCATCCTGCACACTCAGCTCCTGTTGTCTCTGTCTGTAGGGCTGAAAATTAGGATGCTGCGTAGTGGGCCATCCTCTCATAGCATACTCACGCACTCTGGAGAGTATGGGATCTTTGGTTGTCCATCTTTGCAGCTGCTCAGATGTCATCACGCCCTCCTGGTCCTGATCTACCATCAACACTTGGTCCTCAGCTGCCACCTCTTTAGGGAGGTTCTCTGGAAGAGGGAGACGACTTAGACCATCAGCATTACTGTTATTTTTGCCTTCTCTGTATTTAATGACATACTCATAGGCTCTTAATAACACTGCCCATCGCATGATCCTCTGTGACGCCATCTGAGGGACGGCCTTCAACTCATGGAACAAACTTATCAATGGCTTATGATCCGTGATAATCATGAACTTCCTGCCGTACAGGTACTTATGAAAATACTGTACACCAAATATCACAGCCAATCCTTCTTTATCCAGCTGTGAGTAGTTCTTTTCTGCTGCATTCAGGGTACGCGATGCAAACCCAATGGGTTTTTCCTGACCATCTGGCATGCGGTGAGCTAGTACTGCTCCCACTCCATAGGGGGACGCATCGCAAGAAAGAATTAAATCCTTTTGCTCATCATAGTGTACCAATACACTGCTTGACTGCAACAGTTCCTTTGATTTGCCGAAAACCTTCTCCTGTGCTGGTCCCCAACACCATGGTTCACCCTTTCTCAGAAGCTTGTGCAGTGGGGCCAACAGTGTGGACAAGTTTGGCAAGAACTTATTATAGAAGTTCAACAACCCCAAATAAGCTTTGAGCTCTGTCACTGATTTTGGGGGTGGCGCCTCCTGCACTGCTTTCACTTTTGCCGGCACTGGATGTAAACCGGTCTTATCCACCCGATGTCCTAAAAATGTCACTTCCTTCTCCATGAATTGACATTTGCTCCTTTTTAAGCGCAGGCCCGCCTCCTCCAAGCGCTGCAGCACTCCAGCCAGTGTTTGAAGATGTTCTTTGTCATTCTTTCCCGTCAGGATGATGTCATCCAGATACACTGCGACATTGGTCAGACCTTGCAACACACTCTCCATGGTGCGCTGAAAAATGGCAGGACTTGAACTCACACTAAATGGCAACCTGGTGTATGTAAACAAACCCTTGTGTGTGTTCACTGTGACATACTTTCTAGATTCCTCATCAAGTACAACCTGTTGATATGCGTGACTCATATCTAACTTGGTGTATTTTTCTCCTCCCGCCAGCCCCGCTATCATGTCCTCCATTCGTGGAATGGGGTATTGTTCTACAGGCGACACCTTGTTAACAGTCAGTTTGTAGTCACCACAAATTCTGGCGCTGGAGCCTGGCTTTAGTATGGGTACAATGGGTGCGGCCCACTCTGAGAATTTCACTGGTTGGATGATCTTCTCTTCCAACAGTCTCTCCAGTTCCTGCTCCACTTTCTTTTTCATAGCAAACGGAACTGATCGGGGCTTATAGAAGCACGGTTTGGCATCACTGGCTACATGTATCTTTGCTGCAAACCCCTTCAGCGTTCCCAACTCATCCTTAAACACTGTTTCATGTCTGGCCAGTATCCGCTGTAAGGCATCATCTCCGCCTTCTATCTTATGTACAGGTTGCCAGTCTAATTGGAGGGCCTTAATCCATCCCCGACCCATCAAACTAGTTCCAGCCCCTTCAACCACCACCACCTCCAGTGTTTTCTTACTGTCTCTGAATTCCACCTGCACTTGGGCTGCTCCCCACACGGGTACCTTGTGGCCTCCATACGTTCTCAGTTTGATTCCACACTTGCTTACTTTGGGCGCCTTACTGCCTTCAAAAAGTTTTTTAAATGCCTCCTTCGACATGATAGTGTAACCACAGCCTGTGTCTACTTCAAATGTCACATTCTGTCCGTTTACTTTTGCTTCTGTCTGATGGGTTCTTCCCTTGGGATGCTAATCTCCTCATGCACATTATACATAGTCACACTTGCCTTTACGTGGTGCATTTCAGCTCCTTCTTCCTCACTCTCCACATTCTCCTCTTCCAAGAAATGGGCTTGTTTACCTTGTCTGCCACGCCCTCCTTTTTGTTCCATTTTCATTCGGCAGACCCTTTTTATGTGTCCCACCTTTCCACAGTTGTGGCATTTTTCTGAAACAAACCTGCAGTCCTTGGCCACATGATTTAGCCCTCCACATCTGTAGCACTTCCTGACAACCTGTTGTGACGTCGAGCCGCCGTCCTCCATCTTGTTCACGGCTCCTAATCCTTTAGTGAATCGCGACTGTTCTGTCATGCTCTTCAAATCCACAATGTCTCTGTTAGCAGCCTCCATTGCTTGAGCAAACTTCAGCGCCTTTTCAAATGTTAGCGAATCCTCTGCTAACAATCTGCGCTGTATTCTGTCGTCGCTTATTCCACATACTAAACGATCCCGCAGCATCACCGTCAGGGAGTCTCCAAAGTTACAGTCCTGTGCGAGCTTCCTCAGCTCCGCTACATAATCGCCCACACTTTCCTCTGGCCTTCTATTCCGTGTGTTAAACTTCCACCGCTGCACAATTTCACTCGGCTTAGGGTGAAAATGATTGTTCAACAATCCCACCAACTCAACATAAGAACGATCCCCTGGCTTGACCGGACTGAGTAGGTTCCTAATCAGGGCATAGGTCTGTGCGCCCACGCAACTCAACAGTACCGCTCGCTTCTTCTCCTCCTCCTTAATATCATTCGCCACAAAGAAGTAATCCAAAATCTCACAATATTCCTCCCAGGATTGCAGCTCGCTGTCGAACGGTGCCACCGAGCCCAAAGTGGTAGCCATTATTCCACACCGAGGGTTACGCTCCACTTCCCACAGATGCTAGCGCTGTACCACTTGCCAACCTCAGTTCATAAGTCACTTAGCACGGTGTAACTTCACAGCAAAACCTGGCTTTTACCCTCGTCGCCATATGTGATATCCTAAGACCAAGGAACCACGGAGACCATGTTTAGCTCACAGTTGCTTCTTTTATTAAGAGAACCGGGGCATGCGCCCCACAGACTGAAAGCTCTCCAACCACTGTTGCCCCCTGGTGGACAAATCCCTGCCACAACATAACAGTAAATATAAGATGTCTTTGTAATATAAAATAACAGAGCTTTGTGTGAGACTGTGTGTGACGACAGCGCACTGCAGCGCTGCGAGCTATTTTTAGACTGTGTGTGAACATGCAAATGAGGTGGCTGCTGTGAAGCGCACAGAGGACTTTTGCTTCCTGTTTAGCGTGTTTTTGAGTTTTATAATTATGATTTGCAAACAATGATACATGTAATTAAAACGCTGATTTTGCTGATTATAATATTACAAATAAGGTTTTGAATGACTACGGTGAATGTTTGATGTTTGGCTGGGTTTTGATATAGAAGAGACAAATCGTGCATGATTTAGACCGGCACTTCATTCGGCAGAGTAAGATTGTGTGATAAATACGGGGATGATTTGTTTCAGTTTTGTGGTGTGAAATATGTTGGGTTTTAAAACTGACGTAGAGAAAGGAGAAATAAAGGGAGAGTGGAAATTATTGAGAAGTAGAGAGAGGAGTGTGTTGGGAGACTGGCATGTAGTCTGCACTGTAAAGGTGGGCGTGTTGCCTGCTGGTCTATTTAACAGTGATGAAAATGATATTAAATAAATCTCTTAGTGTGTTAATACAGGTGGCTACGGGCCTGGACCAACTGCCCCCCACAAGCACAGCGGCCGAAGCAAAATTATAGTAATGGAAACCACACTCAGCAAGAATCAGCAGCTGTGGAAAAGACAGCAGCTAGCAGAGAATTAGAGGAGAAATTAAGAGAAGTTTTTAACACATAAAATTGGGGCCAACAGACTTGTGGAGGTTGGGAAGGCGTCCGGAGCATCACAACAAAAGGTGAAACAAAAACACACACAAGCAGAGAAATGTGAGAGAAAGGCACGTGTTAGAGAAATGCCTCGTTTGAGAAAAAGTTAAATTAACCCACCTACAAACGCACACACACGCAATGAAGAAACAGCTTACATTCATGAACACGTGAAGATTTTCCAGCAAGGTTAAAGCAGCGAAACTTAACATACACCTGTTGTTAAATGATAAAGTTTATCCACTACTAACAAATAAACTCTCTGGGTTGCAGGACAACAACTTAACTTCAAAAAAAAAAAAAAGACACTGGTCTGACCAACCAGTGATGACGCGATAAATTTAGTGGTAATAGAGTCAAATTGTGACATGTTTTCTGCTGATTGATTAATACAAGTGATTACTGAATGAAAGAAAATTCCTTTTTGGGCTTTTAAACATGATCTTAAGAATTTTAACGTGTACCTGTGTTGTCCTGTCAGCTTGGTGGGTCATGAGTTGATTATATGGTGAGAAAAAACAAAAAAAGGGGGAGAGAAGGCTGACACAGGGCCTGGTCCCGTTGTTTCTCCCCTCTCTGAATAACACAGCCAACACAACATCATTTTCCTGTTCGTCCGTTTTTGTTTTGTTTTTTCTCTTTATGCTTGATTACAGGCTGCTTTGTCGGCCCGGAAAGCCGAGGCTGACCTGGACTCCTGCTCTCCCCTCTACCACCTTTGCTCTCCCCTCTACCATCTTTGATGTGACCCTGACCAAATGCTACAGCAGCTGGACCCACAACAACAACCTGAAAACGTCAACAGTGCTGCAGGAAAACGATCTCATGCAGCGGAGACGGAGAGCGTTAAATCCAAGGCCCGTTTCACTACACGGGGGAGATTTCCAGACAGCTTCAGCTGACAGAGCTGTGACGAGACGCCCATTAAACCCAGATGAAGAGTGAGGCCGAGCAAAAGAATGCTGACCTTAACAACTCTGCATTAAAACTGTGCAGGACAGACCAACATGGATGATCGGGCAGCAAAAAGGGCGTGCCAGAGACAGGAGGAGTAACTGAGGTCAGGAGGCACCTCAGAATGGACAAAAGCACCAGAAGAAAATAAGCTGAAGGCACAGGTGTCGGGGCTCGGCCAGGAGCTGACCTCTGAGAAGAGCCGAACAGCAGAGCCGCAGAAGGCCGTGGAAGCAAAGCAAGGAAAACATCAATGGACTTCAATCTGACTTGTACGGAAAAGACTGAGGTTTCTGCCCTCAGTAAGAGCTCAAGGCATCAGAGCAGAAACTGAGCATGGCTCAGGAGGAGCTGGCTGATAATCGAACCCATCAGTCAGGCTTGGAGTCCCAGACACAGGACTTGAAATCAGGCCGGAGCTTGCTGGAGCAGGAGGTCGCCAAACCTGACGGAAAAGCTCAAACAGCAGGAGCAAGCCCTGAAGGAGCTACAGAAGCAAAAGGGTCAAGTTAAGGAGGAGCGGAACGAGGAGAAGATGCAGGACACTGGAGAAAAGGACTGCCTCAATTGGGGCCAGAACCAGTATGGACAGAACTTTGAGCAGCAGCATCAATGGATGCAAACAGACTGAAATGGAGGAGGGCAGGACCCCAGGGCACGCTTCAGGCCGTGGTTTACCCAGAACACCAGAACAGGAAAGCGATGAACACAAACACACACAAACACACACATCTACATGCACTGACTCAGAATGAAGAGAAACACACATATGAACACATATGCACTCGTTGATTGAGTGAGAACTGACACACACACACACGCGCTGAGTCAATTCACTGAGAAATGACACACACACACGCCACAAATCGAAATGCTGATTCAATTCACTGAGAAGTGATCCACACACACACACATGCACACGCTTGTGCAATGAAGAGTGATACACACACACGCTGATGCAATGAAGAATGCTTTACTAACAAATGCTGCACACAAATGTCCAAATACAGAATCTGTTACAACAACAAGAAGCCATTGATTGTTTATTGGTTAAATGCAGTTCATGTCACCCAGAGGGCACTTGTGTAGATTTGGGGGACAGGGTCTAAGGCAGTTTGGTTATGAAAACAATGTCTGTGCGTGATGTCTGTTTACGGCTTAAGGCCTCCACTGAATTGTTTACTGTGCTTCACACAGACTGATAAGGAGCAGTGGTACAGAGTGAAAATGATGAATTAACAGTGTGAGCCTTATTTCGGAGCGCCACATTGTTGTGAGTGAGATTTAATTGAAGGAGGAACACACTGAAAAAAAAGGGGCCAGCCCTTGGATTTACGTAAGCATCTCGCGTGTATTTAACACAATTGCCTCAGGCTTTAAAGATCTGTACGAAATTCTGGTTTCCAGTGTGAGAGAAAAAGTCATGCAGTTATTAGAGCTATGTTAATTGATGATTCTAAATTATCCATGAATGTAAGTGTAAATGGCAGTTTGTTTCTATCTGATAGACTGGTCGGCTGTCCAGGGTGTACCCTGCCTGGTAACCTATCACTTCAGGGTTATTTCTCAGCCCTGTTGCAACCAGGATAAAGATAGGAGGATGGTAGTTGTTGTAGACCCCTTCAATTTTTATGGTAACCATGATCTAGATTTTGTTGAACCGCATGCAATATGAAGACAACATGTAGTATTTAAGTGACCAAGTAGTATTTGGATAAAGGTTACTGAATAGTGTTGAAATAAACTGACAGAATTGAAGGATTAAAATATTCCAGGAGCTCAAGTTACTCCATCTGAACATGTTTCAATCGTGTTTTATGAACACAAAATGCACAGGTTTACTGAATATGAAAAGGTTGTGTTGATTTAACTCAGTTGTTTAAGTTTCTGCCAAAGCAAAACATGTGTGTGCAACCAGTGTCCACTATTGAATCAAGTAAACCCAACATGTTTTTTTTTTTTTAGTGCAAAAAGGAGTTACGGTACCTGTATTCCTACACAATATTGTCCCGGGAGGGAGAAAAACTTTCTGGTGAAGTTTTGGTTGATTTTTGGGTTTTTCTTGACAGTAGGTTGATTTTATCAGTGAGGTTTGGATTGTTGTCTTTCTCTAAGAGAGAGAAAGATGGTTTTATGCTTGGACATGTTTGCAATGGGCCCCAGTATTTGTTATTATATGAGTATTTTATTGGTTACGTTTGTTTTTGCTTTTGTTACAGTGCACTGAAATAAGAACATCAGAGAGGCGTGATCCACCGGTGGTGATATTTTGGTATTTTGTGAGTTCCTGATTTAACAAATCAGCTGTTTAATCCAGGCCTGAGAGATTGAACTTTAAAGCGCTATAAAATATTCTTACTGGAAACAGTCGCAACGTATTTTTCTCCATGATTATAATGGGCTTGGGAGAGATTCACTTATATGGGACATTGATCATATGAGAAGTCCTGAGCATAAAAGGATTGCAGCGAGTCAATCCAGTCAAAAAAAACAAGGAACTGTTTTCCTTTAACATGATGACGTCATCTTGCTGGTGATGGAGGCTCGAATAGGTTGCGCGTGAGACTCCATTATCAGCAACTTCTGGTATGAATGTGTGTGGATGTATGCATGTGACTGGACTGTGATGGACTGACGACTAAAAGTTTTAACTGACTTGATACTGAGAAAAAAACGGTACCGACTTTAGGATTAGTAAATGTCCACAAACAATTCACCCAGCCTGTAAAAGAAGGGTGGATGTTTTGTCTTGCTTTGTTTTGTTTTTGCAAGAACAGAAGGATGACAGAGACTAAGGGGGGAGGCTGTAGCTTCACATGAGTGTGAACTGCAGACTTAACCCTTTGGTTGCTAATTTTGACTTTCTGATGTTTGCATTAAGAAAAGTGTGTTTTAGTAGCTGTGTTTCGATTAATGTATCACATTATATTGTTGGGAATGTTAAATGCTAAAGTGAAGAAAAGGTTTGATTTCACTCATGACTGAGCATGTTATTATTAACCATAGCAGGCCACTGTAAAGAGTCAATTAACTTTTATAGAGGTAACCCCCCCCCCCAAAAAAAACAAAAACAACCCAACCCTCTATTGAGGTCTATGAATAACAGGGGAATGATAGGCTTGTCACATTCAAAATGGAGATATGTAATAATAAACACTGGTCCCCGTCTTTTGGGTGCTTTCATTGAAATAGTCAATAATTCAGAAAAGTAGAGATATAACCGACAGGGGCATGTGATAGGAGGTGGTGCTGCACAAGAACAAGAGCAAAACAAAGAAAAAAATATTGCGTTTAGCTTTGATAAATTCAAATTAAAATGTACCATTACACTCAGAGGATCAATATGAAATCAAATATATGCTAATTTTGTATGAAGTACATGACTGATAACTGTTCTGTCCTGAGCTTTTGTTTTTACAGCACCCACTGGACCACACCAACAGTTTCTCGCCACCAAAAGGGGGTACTTGCAAAGAATAGGGAGGAATATCATCAAAACTGGGAAAGGTAAGCCCCAAAGGGGGTGATAACACCAAAACTTTCACTTATGGTCAAATTCTCAAAATTTGACCCCAAACTTGAAAATTCTTCAAACATTTAGAGACAGAGTGGATAAACATAATGTCGCAAACCACATAAGGATGGAGCGTTTGAATCGATAAGATGGTGAAATAACACGCCGTAAAATGTTGATCATGTTGATTATGTTTATTCCAGTGTGCAGAGCAAGGTTATTATCATTAACGAAAACTAACGAAATAACAAAAAAATAGAAGTGAAAAAACATTTTCATTAACAGAAATATAATAAAAACAAAAAAGGAAAACTAACTAAAACTGTAATGAAGTGTTCACAAAATAACTAAAAGTAACTGAATTTATAGCAAAATGTGTTTAGTTTCATTTGAGTGTGCGTGCCCTACACTAGAGTAAGGCAGTCACGTTAGTCGAGTCGTCTGTGTTACTGCTCCGTCCACGCACAGAATCATGTCAGGAAAAGTCGGGAGAAAGCGCCAGAGTCCAATTTGGGATTACTTTGAATATGACTGTGTTTGGATAAAGCAAGTGTCTTGTAGTGGAAAGAGACAAATTATGAGGGACATTTATAAAAGGCTCCTCCTTGAATCGCTACCTTATTCGTGGTGGAGGGGTTTGTGTGTCCCAGGGATCCCAGGGTTATGTTGTCTGGGGGCTTTTGCCCCCTGGTAGGGTCTCCATGGCAAATTGGTCCTGGGTGAGGGACCAGACAAAGAGCGATTCAGAAGAACCTTATGAAAAGAATCGAGGGAACAGTTTACCCTGCCCGGGATAGGGGTTACCGGGGCCCCGCCCTGGAGCCAGGCCCGGGGAGGGTGCCTGAGGGCGAGCGTCTGGTGGCCGGGCCTTAGTCCATGGGGCCCGGCCGGGCACAGCCCGAAGAGGAGACATGGGCCCATCCTCCCCGCAGGCCCACCACCCGCAGGAGGCGCCATAGGGGTCGGGTGCATTGTGTGCGGATGGCGGCCAGGAGCGGAGGCCCTGGCGGACTGACCCCCGGCTGCCAAGACTGGCAATAGGGACATGGAATGTCACCTCTCTGGTGGGGAAGGAGACTGAGTTAGTGCGTTGAGGTTGAGAGGTACCAGCCTAGATATAGTCGGGCTCACCTGCTACTCATGGCGTGGGCTCTGGAACCAGTCTCCTGGAGAGGGGGCTGGATTCTGTCTCAGTCTGTGGAGTTGCCCCCTGGTGAGAGGCGGCGGGCTGGGGATGGATATTACTAGATATCCCCTCGGACTTGCCTGTACGTTGGGTTGTTCTACCGTGGATACGAGAGGGTTTGTTCCCTGCGCCTTAGGGTCGGGGAACGGGTCCTGACTGTCATCTGCGCTTATGCGACCGAGTGGCAGAGTTCAGGGAGTACCCAGCCTTCTTAGAGTCCCCTGGGGGTGTGCTCGGAAGGATGCTCCAAGCTGTGAGACTCTGTTGTCCCTGCTGGGAGACTTCAATGCTCACGTGGTAACGACAGCGAGACCTGGAGGGGCGTGATTGTGAGGAACGGCCTCCTTATCTGAAACCCGAGTCGGTGCTTTGTATTGGACTTCTGTGCTAAATCACAGTTTGGCCATACGAACACCTTGTTCGAACATAAGAGTGTCCATAAGTGCACGTGGGCACCAGGACGCTCTAGCGCCGTAGGTCGTGAATTCGAATTTTGTAATCGTATCACCAGACCTGCGACCTATGTTTCTGGACACTCGGGGTAAAGAGAGGGGCTGAGCTGTCAACTGATCACCACCTGGTGGTGAGTTTGGGATCAGGTGGCGGGGGAGGACGCTGGACAGACCTGGTGCACCTAAACGCGTAGTGAGGGTTGTGCTGGGAACGTCTAGCAGAGGCCCCAGTCCGCGAGATTCTTCAACGCACACCTCCGGCAGAGCTTCAATCAGCATTCCGAGGGAGACTGGGGACATTGAGTCCGAATGGACCAGGTTCAGCGTCTCCATTGCCGAAGCTGCTGCATTGAGCTGCGGCCGCAAGTTGGTTGGTGCCTGCCTGTGGTGGTAATCCCCCGAACCAAATGGTGGACACCAGAGGTGAAGGGAGCCACCAGGCTGAAGAAGGAGTCCTATCGGGCTTGGTTAGCCTGTGGGACTCCGGAGGCAGCCGACAGGTATCGACAGGCGAAGCGGAATGCGGCTCGGGCAGTGGCTGAAGCAAAAACTCGGGTGTGGGAGGAGTTCGGAGAGGCCATGGAAAAAGACTTTCAGACTGCCTCGAAGAGATTCTGGCAAACCGTCAGGCGTCTCGGGAGGGGAAAGCGGTGCTCTACCTGCACTGTGTATAGTGCTGGCGGAGCGCTGCTGACGTCGACTGAGAAATTGTCAGGCGGTGGAAGGAATACTTCGAGGACCTCCTTAATCCCACTGACACGTCTTCCGAGGAGGAAGCAGAGTCTGGGGATGAGGGGAATGACCCGCCAATTTCCGGGGGTGAGGTCACTGAGGCAGTTAAACAACTCCTTGGTGGCAGAGCCCCAGGTGTTGATGAGGTCCGCCCCGAGTTCCTGAAGGCTCTGGATGTTGTAGGGCTGTCCTGGTTGACACGCCTCTGCAATGTTGCGTGGAGATCAGGGGCAGTACCTGTGGACTGGCAGACCGGGGTGTTGGTCCCCATCTTTAAGAAGGGGGACCGGAGGGTGTGTTCCAACTACAGGGGGATCACACTCCTCAGCCTCCCTGGGAACTAGTCTATGCCAGGGTGCTGGAAAGGAGAGTTCATGCCGCTAGTCGAACCTCGATTACAGGAGGAACATGCTGTTTTTCGTCCTGGGTCGCGGAACACTGGACCAGCTCTTTATCCTCTCGAGGATACTTGAGGGTGCATGGGAGTTTGCCCAACCAGTCTACATGTGTTTTGTGGACTTGGAGAAGGCATTCGACCGTGTCCCTCGGGGTGTCCTGTGGGAGGTGTTGCGGGAGTATGGGGTGTCTGCCCATTGCTACGGGCCATTCGATCCCTATACAACCGTTGCAAGAGCTTGGTTCGCATTGCGGCAATAAGTCGGACCTCGTTCCCGGTGGGTGATGGGCTCCGCCAGGGCTGGCCCTTTGTCTTCCGTTTCTGTTCATAATTTTTATGGACAGGATTTCTAGGCTGCAGCCAAGTGGCGGAGGGCTTTCGCTTTGGTGGCCTCAGAATCTCATCTCTGATTTTTGCGGATGATGTGGTTCTGTTGGCTTCATTGGGTGAGGGCCTCCAGCTCGCACTGGAACGGTTCGCAGCCAAGTGTGAAGCAGCGGGAATGAGGATCAGCACCTCCAAATCTGAGGCCATGGTTCTCAGCCGGAAAAGGGTGGAGTGCCCACTCTGGGTCGGGGATGAGTTCCTGCCCCAAGTGGAGGAGTTCAAGTATCTCGGGGTCTTGTTCGCGAGTGATGGGAGAAGGGAGCCGGGAGATCGACAGACAGATTGGGGCTGCAGCTGCAGTAATGCGGACGCTGCACCGGTCCGTCGTGGTGAAGAGGGAGCTGAGTATAAAAGCGAAGCTCTCAATTTACCGGTCGATCTACGTCCCTACCCTCACCTATGGCCACGAGCTGTGGGTAGTGACCGAAAGAACGAGATCGCGAATACAAGCGGCAGAAATGAGCTTCCTCCGAAGGGTGGCTGGCCTCTCCCTTAGAGATAGGGTGAGAAGTTCAGCCATCCGGGAGGGGCTCAGAGTAGAGCCGCTGCTGCTCCGCATCGAAAGGAGCCAGCTGAGGTGGTCGGGCATATGACAAGGATGCCCCCTGGGCGCCTCCTGGGGTGAGGTGTTCCGGACATGTCCCACCGGGAGGAGGCCCCGGGGCAGACCCAGGACACGCTGGAGCGATTATATCTCTCGGCTGGCCTGGGAACGCCTTGGTGTTCCCCCGGATAAGCTGGAGGAGGTGGCTGGGGAGAGGGAGGTCTGGGCCTCTTTGCTTAGGCTGCTGCCCCCGCGACCTGGCCTCGGATAAAGCGGATGAAGGATGGATGGATTTATAAAAGGAAAAAATCCCACAAACCTTAAAGTGCACTTGAAAAGCTCACACAAGAAGGCTAACCTAGCTTACCTTGAGAAGGTAAGGGAGCACACTCAACCCTCATCCCCAGAAAACAGAAGCTAACCCCAGGCAAGGCAGCGTGATGCATCCCGAGACAACAGGACGGGGACATCTACATAACTGTGTGAGTCAATTGCCTTCAAAAAGATTATCAATTCACTTGAACCAAAATTACGAACACCTGCTGCAAGAGTTAATAGTCTCAATACCCAAGGATAAGCAGAAGAGCATGACTGATATGATGAAACTGGGATTTTGTTACACTTAATTATTGCAAACACAACTAAAACTATAACTGAAACTAATCAAAACTAAACTGAAACTAAGGATTTTCAAAAAAAAAAATAGAAACTAAACTAAACTAGCAAACAATTGGTAAAAACTAATTACAACTGACATAAACTTGAAAATCTGAAGTCGAAACTAAATAAAAAAAAACTAATGAAAATTGCAAAACTATTAAAACCCTGGTCCAGACTAAGATGGCGTTGGACATCTTCAGGGCAGAAAAGGTTGGTGTGACCAAGGTGTGGTTTGGTTGTTGTATGTATATTTCAAGATGATTGGCTCTGGATGACCAGTTACCAGGGGCATTGGAAGGAGGACGGACTCATTAAATGAGGAGAAGGAATTTTCTCGGGATTGGAGATCCTCTGGGTGAGTGGTTGACTAAAAGCATGCATAAAATAAAAGCTATTTTTTTGTTATTGATTGTAATAGATTGATAATTGGCCACATTTAGCAGCTGTATTGACTTGTTGTGGACGTAGTCCTACTTCATGTTTAAGCACTCTATTAACAGATTGAAAATAGTGACATTAAAGGAAGAAGTATGCAGCACCTCCCTGTCAGATGCCAGTCACGGTGGGGGCTCAGTGATGAATCAGGTGAGCTGCATTCATGGCTGAATCAAAACATAAGTTCCCCTGCTGTGGTCAGTGAGGGAAAACAGGGGGAAATAAAATTTAAAAGAGGCATTTATAAACGTTTATGTGTCAAGTTTATAAACGGGATAAAATGGGGGGTGTTTTACTGTTATTTCTAGCATCGGCATTATCGGTTACATCAGAATCATATAACAAGCATTGCATTAAACATTTATTGAAGCTATTGACATTACATTACCATTTGTATTACGTGATTGTTATAACCTCAGGTTAATCTTCTATTTACAGGTGTCAGGATAATCATATGATCTTTCATTGCAGGTGTAACCATGATCATTTTTATACATATTGCAGTTTGGTGCCTCATTATAGAGTTGTGCTCAAGTTAATAAGGGTTAAAAGCTACAGTCAACGCGATGTTTGGCTGATCTATGGACTGGAGTGACTTCGAGCATAGAAGGGCCGCACGCGCTTACATAACACTGATATCATGCTTTTCTTTGGTGACTTGTATTCAGTTATATCTTTTGCTAAGTTTTAAGTAGTGGCAGTTGATTAAACAACATTCATTTAATATTACATACCTGATTCAAGAGCATTACACACAGATCAACTTAACAATCTGCAAAACCTTGTAGCTGCAATGTTTGTGTCTCCATAAGGGACAGTTGGCTCCAGGAGATAAGTGGGAGTCAGTGCCTGTCCTCCAGAAGGAGAGAATATTCCTTTGCTGTGTCAAAGTAGTGAACAAGTTCATATTCAAGTGAAGTTCATATTAATACAGGTTTTGTTTCTGGGCAATTCTGCAGACGCAGGCTCTGGGCGGAGCCAGGAGTTGAACAGATCTAACATGTCAATTAAATTGATTTCATTCCCTGGCACAGGATGACAGGACTGGAGCAACGACACTGGATAGGAGAAGGTCTCATACTTTCTAAGATATGAGGTCATTAACCTTTTCTTTTAATTTTCTAGCTCCGTTGATTTGACACATGGGAATGTGTCAAAAAAGGGGGGGAAGTTGAGTTTTAACATCAAACAAGGGTTATATGAACATTTTTATGACTTCATTTGTGTTTTAATAACTTAGGTATGGTAAAGCTTAAGCTAATAGTGGTTTCCGGACTTTTTTAGAGAACAGTGAGAAGCATAAATCATTATTTCCATGTTTAAGCGTTAATCATTGAAATGAACTGAATAGCGTTTAGAAGATAAAATGCCTGTGTTCATGAGAAGCTGAGTACCACACTGGAAGGAAACCGTGGGACAGTAGGCGGAAGCAAACACATGATTTTTGTGAAAACGGGGGGCAAATGTTAGATTAAAAATGGCTAATTTGTTTTTGATGTCTTTTGTTAAAATGAGTGGTTTTAATAATTTTCAGACACACCTTGCAAATGTGCTTATAATGAGTTGGCACTCGGTCTTTTGAAGGTCATAAGCTTCGTTCGGCGTGATGGTCCGGACTGATATATTGCAGGTATGACTTTGAGTGCAGAGGGCTAAATGCAAACACACTTACACACACATAGGATATGATTAGAATAAGTCCCTGGGACATTCTGAATATTCTAAACCAATTCTGAATCACCAGAAGATCAGTAGATAACAACATTAGATTATTAGGCTAGGAGGAGAGGTGTTTTGGTTTTCTGTCTCTTACAGAGAAAGGAACAGACACCAGACGAGGTCACAGATATACGAGGATCCTTCGCAGCAGAGACAGACACAGTGAATGCCGAGACAACCACTGGGTTCAAGGTGTCCCAATGGCGTTTGGGGCTCCGATTAGTCACCTCAAAAGGATGGATCCCATAAACACAGCATAACCATGAAGGGGTTGGCGGAATCCCAGGAACACCAGACCACTGAGGTTAGAGAGGCTCTTTGGGCAAAAGTGGGTACCACGTTCCTGTTCCTTTTTCTGGGGGATACCCAGGAACAGCAGGACCCCGAGGATACACGATCGTTGTTTAAATCGGGTGCAGAATTAATCCCTGATCTGTGCACGGACTGAAGGGTTTCTAACCCCTGAGGTTGAAGAAGGAAGAGCAGGAGTATCACCCGACTGGAAGAACACTGGCGGCTGCAGCAATAAATAAAGGCTAAAAGCTCCTCAGGACAGAGGTTCTAGTCTGAGTACGTCTGACGGTTATAAGGTAGAACACCAAAATAAGCTGTGGGAGAACTGGGGAGTGTCAGCTTTACATGCTATGTTTGTGTAATAATAGTTTTTCTTGCATCTGAACTGCGCAAACTCAGAGGTCATCTCACATATGGTTCACCCAACAGGGGGACAAAGGACCTCAGGAGTGAGAAGAAATGAACCCGGCCACACTGGATTGCAGGGTGTAGGTGAGCTCTTTATTCTAAAGAGCTCAACAGGGGGAGTGTGGGATATAATATTATTTTATGCCATGTTAGACCCCTAATTAAAGATTGTGAATTATTATGTAGTTTTAGTTTGCATTATTCTCCTGAATTAGAAGAAGGTGATAACTATTGCATTTGTTAAACTGATTTGCATTACATTAGACTGCTGATTTATTGTGAATGAATGATATTGTTTTATGATGCATTATACTGCTGAGTTATAAGAAATACTGTTCGCAGAAAGTCATCGCCTTATTTGTCTGATTAGAAGAGAACAGAACATACTGGAGTTTTCTGCCCCATCTCAGCAGGAGCAGATAAACAGGGAGCCAAGGTCGTAGCTTAGGCGCTGTGTGAGAGAAAGAATGTGAATGTTTAGGCTTTTATGATTAGGTGGGGGCCACTAGAGACTATAAGAGTTTGATCAATGCTCCACCATTTTGAGATCTGATGCTGTCTGCGTACGGTGTCCATCTCCCAGCGTGTGATCATTAAAATCATCGTTTGACTCAACCCGGCCGGACCAGTGTTGTTATTTTGGTTTTTCCTCTTGTATCCATCCCCAATATTTGAATCCGTAACACACCAAATCAAAACAACAGTAATCAACAGTAACTACGTTTTATTGTAAGGTAAAGACCCCACAATAATACAGAGAGAACCCCAACTATCAAACAACTCACTATCAGCGAGCACTTGGCAACAGTGGGGAGGTAAAACTCCCTTTTAACAGGAAGAAACCTTCAGCATAATCAGGCTCGAGTTTCTGCTGAAGCCATCTGCAATGATTGGTGAAGGGAAGAGGGGAGGGAGATAGGACAGAAAACACACTGTGGAAGAGAGCCAGGGATTATTAATAACTAACTAATGATTAAATGCAAAGTAGTGTATAAACACATGGAGAGTGAAGCAGAAAAAGTGAATAATGGGAGATCTCCAGTTCATGAGTCAAAAAAAAGTATCAGGGGGATTTCAGGCTAGTTTACTCCTAGTACCAGTCCCAAGCAGAGATAAATAGGAGCGCTGTGTCATGAAGAGCATCTGTTATAAAAATCAGACATGGTTGTCTATCTACTGCTACAGCCCCATGGGAAACAAGGGCCCAGCCAAAAGAACCTTTCATTAAGATTCATAGAAGTATCAAAGCAGGGCATTAATCGGAGCAATGTTGCACAAAAAAATCCTTGAGTGCAACATGAAACACATCCAGGCAATGGTTTCAACAGCTGGTAGTGATAACATGCCAACAGAAGTAAAAAATAGCCGCAAAAAAAGGCACCGGAGGAGAACACTGCTCCATATAAACAACGTCAAATTGAAAATATTTTTAAATGTTATGGAAACTGTTTCTTCAACCCTCATGAATACACCCAGCCATAGAATGTCAACAGAACATTTTTTTTAAAATTTTTGCTTCTGTTCAAATAAGTATGCAGCATGAACCAGCGCCAGGGACCGTAGATTTGTTCAGTTCAAGAGGCTCGATTTCACTTTTCTTGCAATTATTACAAACCTAAACTATATGACTTCTTCTTTGGGTTTGTTGATGTTATATTAGTCCCAGCATTGCTCTACACATTTGAACCTGACTTGCTTCTACCAGGTTCTTTGATATTTAATTAAAATGACCAAGAATATATTTTTTCCATGCCCTCTAGTGAATGGGATGTATTTTGAGGGACTACAAGCAATTCCATTTTAAAAAATAACAGCTTCACACTTGAGTAGTTCCACGGTGTAAACAAGACCATAAAACAGCAGTTCGTGTCCTGACCGATATGCACGTTGGACTTAGATTTGAATACTACTCATTTGCAGTGGGTTGGGGTTCACTGATAAAAGTAACAGTTCAGATCTTATCAGATGGTCAAAGCTAAAGTAGCGAACTTGTTCATTACTTAACACTCTTCACACATACACACACATTTTCTTTTTCCAGTACCGAGAGGACTAAAGAAGCACAGTCACAACCATTAATGAACAGGTTAAAACACCACAGTTGTGCATTTAAGTTGACATAATGTCTGAGGTCAGTGAGAGTGCAGAAAGGTAAGTATAGAGTGTTTTCCCTTTCCTCGGCTGCTCTGTAGTATGTTATGTTGTGAGCCCACAACTTCTTGTCTTGGCATAGTGTGTTAGACTACTGCTTGTCATGACTGGGGAGCTTAGATAAAGTGCTGTTGCAGCACAAGGCACAATTTGCAGGACTGGTGTTGGCATTCATAAAACGATCAATAAAAATAAAACAAAAGAAATGAAAGATCTGCTCAACTGAAGCTAAAGCCTAAAAAATCTGACCTTTGTTATTTGCCCTGTTGAAACCAATTGTATTATACCTGACATTATTTTAAGTATAATTATTTTTTATTATTGTATTTTTGTTCATATAATGCATTTGTAGCATTCATTTCATTGTTTAGTAAATGGGTTTAAATGTTTAGTAATGCTAGCAAGCAAAAAAAGGTTTTGATCATCAGTCTATTTTATTTTATTAAAAATTTGACTTATTCAGAAACACTGCACACATATTTGAAATGTTATGCATTTACATGACTGTAACCTGTTATTGTAATCTGATTTTCAGAATTCCCTCAAATGCCTTTATGTTCAGGTCATTCTATTGGCTTCTAAAGACAGGTCAGAGGTCAAATGGGACATATTTTAAATCTGCATATGGTGCTTTCTATATATTCCCAATGAACACTAAACTTCTGAGGCTTTTTGTCAATTTCCCACCAATACATGAGCTGACCTTGTAGACTTTACTGGATGTAAGGCAAATTTTATTTGATGGTTAACTCTACTTCCCTAAACGTTTTATCAGAATTCATTCAAAACATCATTCAAAGTTATTGTGGTTACAGACAGAATGATGGCACGCATGCACACAAACGCTGCCAAATATAATAACCAAATAAAAAGAAGAGGAAGAAATGTTCTTTGTATAGTGCTTATCAAAGCCAGCCTTAAAAAGCCCATCCTGCACTCTGACAGATGTATTAACAACAACACATTAAGTGCTAACACGTGTTGCATCAGCTCAGGGACAACACACGTTGTGTCAGATTTGTCACACACGTGTTTATTTTGAAAGTTGTTTGAAGGTAATTTTAAGCATTTTTTACACATGTTGCGTCAAAATTCACGCAAAAGGTGTTGCACATGTGACAACACGTTTCTGCGTTACTTTTTTAAGTCCTTTCAAAGAGTCCAGAAACACAGAAAATCAAACAAATTTGGAGGGAATTTACATATCAATTAAAATATAGCCTTTAAGACTCAAGTCAAACTAAGGATAGGAATAAGATCAAATGTCCGACAAATTAAAATAAATTAAATGATAAAGATGGAGTTCATTAATGATAGCTTTGATATTGCGCTGAATATTAGTCTTGTGAAACAAGTATCCAAAAAGAAATAAAGTTATCAAAAACGTCTTATCAGTCACCACTGCTCCTAATAACTCTGTAATATCAGCTAAACTGATAACTGTACACACTGTGGCAAAAATCTATTATACTAGCCAAACATAAGCATGACTTGAATTCTAGGCTCAAGTTAAAAGATAAAGAAATTTATAACCAGATTAAAAAAAGAAGAAGAAGATATCTCTGGGACAATTAATCATTTTAACTTCAGTACCGTAAATGTTTATAGTTCAATTTATAATCTCATGTGCTGTGAAAGACTGAAAAACAGATGCCAGTTAAAATAATGATAAAGAAAGAATACATTTATTTTGCGATTGCTCCTACTTCAGGATAAATGTGTGATTAGGGCTTGAAGCTGCATGGAACCACATCCAAAAGGGTTTCTAACTACGTCTGTCAGGGTGTCCTCACAAGACCTTAGCAGCAAGAAAGCTCGATTATCACAGAGCTGTTTTGTCAAATTAGAACCATCCCTGTGTTGGTGGCAGTAAACTACAGGCTGGCTGTTTTCTATTCTCCAGATGCTCCTGGTACAGACACATCTTGCCACAGCCTTTTGATGTTTCTTGTTAACTGTAAATTGCTTGTTTTTATTAACTCAATAGCTGGTCTGCAGCTTTCCTCAATGAACGCCAGGGAACTGTATCAAGCGCCATGGTAGGTAATCGTGATTAAGAGATTCAAATACAGTCCAAATGTCAAACTCATGGTACCACTAGGGGAAAGTCAGGGGATCGTTATGATGCCTCTAGGGGTCGTCTACAAATGTTAAAGCAGTCAATCCAGTAGTAGGAAATATTTCAAGTGACATGTCTGAACTAATTTGGAGTGAATGGGTGATCAGAACAAGACAACATAAGGTTTTTAAATATATCTTGCAGTATTATGATGATTCGTACTCTCTCTCTTTACTGTTTAGATAAAAGGCTGTAATCAAACTCAAAAAACTGGAGTTAAGGTCAGTGCTTCTTGTGGTTTATCGCATGGCCCCCAAAAGGGCATAAGCATGTAAACCAACGCAAAGTTGTTGGAAACCTGGAGTCAGGGACTTGTGAACTTTTACCCAGAACTCAAAGAAGGATGTTGGGGAATTGAATGTGTTTATACAGGATATGTAAAACAATGCAATGTATTTAAACTTGGCGAAGCGTTTCGCAATTATGTAAGAACCTAATTACAAAAGTCATCATCTCTCTGGCTTATAGTTACCTGAATTTATCATTAAAAAATACCTGCTTTCCACAGATTGCATCCAAACGTATGGAGCGACGATCATCATCCTCACCCGCACCGTTGTTATCACTGCAGAGGGCAACCGCTGTCGACAGACCTTGAGTTATTTTATTTAGACTACACTGACCTCTAGTGGACTTAACGAATAATACAAGTGACTTTCATTAAAAACCTGCAAAATTATTTTAAATTATTTTATCAAGCAAACTATGGGACGTGTAAAACATTAACCCCACCAAAAAATAAATGTAAAAAATGGTAATTTTTTTTTTTGTTTGTTTCTCGCGAGACAGATGTTGCTTAAGCAGTCCTAGTCGAGACCTCACTTGTTAGCCCTGCCCTGGGACCAGCTGCTCTAAATTCTGTACCCTGCAGTATTTTTCCGCGTTCCCCACCGACCTCACATTCCCCAGCCTCGGCTGCCTCTTTCCAGAAAACTTTTTCCATCTTCATCAGATACTAACAAGTACACTTAAAGGTTTTACGAGGCTTTTTTCAGCGACACCCATGGGAGAAATGACGGAGGAAAAGAATG
>NW_024387120.1:0-85123 GCF_900408965.1 Simochromis diagramma | reverse complement strand
TCCAGGTAGGCCTCCACAGACTACCACTGACTAATTAGCAAACCAGTCAGTTGAAGGCATAAGAACTGGTTTGGTTTAGCCAACAGGGCTCTGTGGCGCTGAGGAGAGCACAGGACCCACTAGAAGACGAGAAGTTCTCAGCACATCAGAGGCTGCCTATCTCCCTCTCTCGACCACAATCAGTTTGTGTACACACCAGGGGTGGGACCAAGTCATTGTTTTGCAAGTCTCAAGTAAGTCTCAAGTCTTTATCCTCAAGTCTCAAGTAAAGTCTCAAGTAATGTCAGGCAAGTCAGAGTCGAGTCTCAAGTCACTGGTGTAAAAGTCCAAGTAAAGTCACAAGTCTGAAATTTTGAATTTCAAGTCCTTTCGAGTCTTTAAAAAACCCCGAAAAAAAAGCATGTTGCAGTTATATGCTAAATGTAAATATTAGACCATGTAATTTTTAAATCTGTGTTTTTCTCAACACATGACAAAATAGTGAACTTAGAAAATATACACAAATTGTGAAATTGCACCTCTTTAAAATGCAGCTCAATTAAACCTAGCTCCAAGAATAATTTTCACCGACAGTTCTGAGATAAGCTGCATGTTATTCTTGGATGCGGTTGTAGGACTGGCTTTAAAATCGCATGACAAAAATATCATACATAAATAAATGATTTTTTTTTTTTAAATATCATTTAAAAAAAAAACCTGCATCACCAACGTAGCCTGGAAAACATTTGCTAGTTAGATGAAGTCAGCTATCTCATCGTAGCATATTTATATGCATATTTATAATTATACGGTTCTTGTGAGTGCATACACTCGTGAAGTTTAGTAACTTCCGGTCACTGCAACAAGCCCAGGTACAGTTTACCGACAGATGGGTACAGGACCTTGAAATGCACCGTGTAGAAAGTAAAGACCATCGTACGTATCATAAGTTTACCAGTCTCACAAATCGTCGTCATAAATACACATTCGTTAACCGTTTATTAATAGGACCTTTGAGCTCAATGGTAATTAATTAGCAGTGGAAATAATTTCTGGTAGCATCACAGAAATGTAGCAGTGACAATAATACTGTATGCTGTAATCGTACTGGGCAATTAGTGATACAAAACAACTGTTTTATCCTGTGAATAAAAGTATATGTTTTTGTCAATGTACCATAATAACAGAAGCGAAACGCAATATTGTGTCAGGACAATTCACTATTTATGCACAATAAATAAAGGAGCATAGCGCGACAATTTCTGTTCAGCGCCAGACTTGCTTGTAACCTATATCACCAATTATGTTAAGAAAAATGACGCATTAACTACAACAGCAGACTGACCTTCGTGTAAATGCTTGGAGCAGACTAACCTGTGAGCTGGAGTGTTCTGGGACGTTATAATTGGTCTTTGAATGGCTGCAATCCAGGCCACCCGTCGCCTCTTTGTTACTTCGGAAACATGGCTCGAACAATTTCTCTTCAACGACGTAATCCGATAACAACCGATCTCTTTACTCGTCGGCTTCCCGTGGCTGTCATGCGACCGGCTATTGCAGTTAATAACACAACAGCTTCTTGACATTTTTGTGTTTCTTTTTATCGCTGTGTAACTGATTTTAATTGAAAGCCTGCGTGCTCTAGTACCGCTTGCCACGAGTTCCCAGAATCCTTTGCGGTTCTACCCGTGAATGACGTCACATTTTCAATCTCTATATAATATGCATGTTAAATTTTATATTTGGGGTAAAATATCAAGTCTTTTCAAGTAAACCGGTTCAAGTCCAATTCAAGTCCCAAGTCATTGGTGTAAAAGTCCAAGTCAAGTCACAAGTCTTAGAACATTTTTTCAAGTCAAGTCTAAAGTCATAAAATTAATGACTCGAGTCTGACTTGAGTCCAAGTCATGTGACTCGAGTCCACACCTCTGGTACACACCAAATCAGTTCACGGAGAATGCCATCATCATCACCCTTCACAGAATGCTGAGCCATCTGGAGAACAGGAAGATCTGAGGATGCATATACTCCTCTTATCTGTTACTTATTCTTGCTCCCCTGTTTATATTTTATTTTATTCCATGCACAGTTGGACAGTTGCACAGGCATTCGTTGAAAATGTCCATTTCAAGCTGGACATTGTGTTTTTTCCCCTGCAGTTTCAGTCAAAGTCTTCCTTTTATAGTTCATGTTTGTCACACAGTAGTGTTTCAGATGTTTCATCTAAGACATGGAAACAGAAAGGAGTAAATAAATAGTAAAGAGAAGCATATATTAAAAGATAACTCGGCTGTGGGGTGCAGGTCAGCGGTCCCCAACCTCCGGGCCTCGGACTGGTACTGGTCCGTGAGTCGTTTGGTACCGGGTCACGAGAGTAGAGGCTCAGGTGTGAAATGTATGGTTTTCAGGGTTTTTATCAGTTTTCAGTGTTATTTTGTTATCGTTTTTATCGTTTACTCGGTTTTCCTTGGTCGTTTCACGTGAGTTATGAATAAATCTTCTTTTTTTCGGTACCGGTACTAGTTTTATCTTGTTGTATTTATCCGCGACACCTTAAAGGCCGGTCCATGAAAATATTGTCGGGCATAAACTGACCGCTGGTGTAGGTGACATACCAGGGCATTAGCTAAAGAATTACTGCAATGGCCAAACCCTTAATTAAGTGATTCAGAAACAACCTGCGTTATTTCTGTGTTAGTCCATAATAAAAAAAAGAAGAAGTTCTACGTAAGTATAAATAAGATGCTGTATGTTTGATTTGAATAGGCATGCTATTATTATGTTACGTTTAACAACAGCAGGTGTGGTAAATTCAGAGAGTAGCACAACACTGTGACAGCGTCAGTTGTGCTTCATGACGGTTTTTGAAAACATTTGAGATGGTAGATCATGAGGTTTAGATGATTTCTTGGCTGTTTGAAGCGTGTAAGAGCAAAATGTCCAAAGCATAGAAGCATAAACCAGAAAATCACCAATGTTTGAGCTAAAAGACATTTCAATACAGTAGCTGAGTAAAAGTAAAGTTACTCCATGGTTCAAGTATTGATCTTGATCAGATAAGGCAGCTGCCACACCTGCAGCAGGTTTTACATCATTGGTCACAAAGCCGTCAGTTTCTCTACAAACCAGCTGTACAGGGAAGAATGAAGCAGGTGTGGGGCAAGAAAATAAAGAGTGATTAACATGTTTTATATTTTATGCAGACAGTTACCTCCCAGTCATGACTGTTAGTTCTTGCATCAAGGAACATCTGATGATTTTCTTTCAACTTACACATAAAATCAAACAGATTTCACACCACACTGTTTATACTGTGTTAGTGAGTGAAATCAAGTTTTCATATTGAAATGATCAACAACTGGCATTCAAGTAGGAATGAAAACTGTTATGTAGTATAACGTTAGCTTCATAGCATAAGTGCCTAAGTCATTTTTTTGTGTTTTTGGAAAACAAGAAAAAACTAATTTTCTAAATTTTAGAAAATTAGTTTTTTCTTGTTTTCCAAAAACACAAAAAAATGACTTAGGCACTTATGCTATGAAGCTAACGATAAGCTGATTAAATAGACATCTACAATGATCACTGTTTTTTTCAGATATATTGATTTTGAGATTAAAAACACAACATTTGTTAGCAAATTAATAGTTCTTTTTGGACTTCTTTCTTTTGTTTTATCTTGACCTCTGTAGGATCTCTGAGTTTTGTCCCTCTTTTGTCCCATGATTTCTCTGTCTTCAGAGGACTTCTAGCCCTATCTTTATAAACTACATTATTATTAGCAACCGCGACTCTTTGTTGCAAATGAGGCACCCAGGTACAGCATTTCTAAAAGTTTGCACTATGAGTACATACGTATCAGTCCATTCTTCATTAAAGCTATGGTTTTCTGCATTAACTTTCTACTTAAACCTGTTACACACTTCTGCCTGTTTCCACCGAATCGCCAGAGTTCACTCAGAAACGCACAGATCTCCAAAAACTGCAAGTTTCTGAAGGCTCCAAGCAAAATTTACCAAACAGCAGCAAAAGACCACAATTATTCTTCAAGTTTGAAAAAAACATTAGGATGAATTTTGTTTTATCTTTGCTCTCTCTGCTTCAACAGTCCACCTGAACCAAACGCTTCCCGCCACAGGTCAATCTTCCAGTGTGCTTCAAGAGCTGTTTCCCATCACTATTTTCAGCCTTATTTGCTTTGTTATGGCAGGAGGGACCTCGACAAGCTAGGCAACGGCAGCCTGACTGCTATTAGGTATCATCAAGAAATTCTTGAGCCCATTGTCAGACCCTGCTCTTTTGCTGTGCATCCTGGCTCCTCCTGGTGCCCGTCAATGCCCAGCCTCAGCATCATAGCTGGACTGGCCATCGGGCATACCGGTGGGCCACTGGCGATTTTTTGTTTTTATGGGCCGATGGATTTTTTTTTTGATTTTTTTTTTTGTAGGAAGGGTATACATAATGAAAGGTGTTGGATTGGCCAATTGGTCATGATCGACTCTGGGCTGGACCAATTACAGCCGAGGAGGCCGGATTCACCCTCCCCCTTGTTTAGCAATCACGTGATTTTCGCGCATTGCATGCCGGGAACTCGTGGCAAAACAATCCAAGTACCGCATTAAATGCAAGTATTTGCAGCACCGCAAAACGTTCATTCTCCGGTTCCAATACCTTCTTGTTTTTTCTTTGCCGCACAAAAAAGGAATGTACAAAACAAATGGAGAACAATGCCGGTCCGTACAAAGACAGACTCGACGAAAAGACAAAGAAAAGATACGAGGAAAAATCAAAGGAGTGAAAGGGTCAGACCCTTACGAGCACACAGAGTGGACAAAAGACGTTAGCGTGCTGCCCAACTTTCACCACGCTCAGATTTATAATTATACGGTTCTTGGAGTGAGTGCATACACTCATGAAGTTTTTAGTAACTTCAGGTCACTGCAACAAGCCCAGGTACAGTTTACCGAAGGATGGGTACAGGACCTTGAAATGCACCGTGTAGAACGAAAGACCATCGTACAAACAAAGGTAAGTTTACCATTCTCACAAATCGTCGTCATAAATACACATTCGTTAACCGTTTATTAATATAACCTTTGAGCTCAACGGTAATTAATTAGTAGTGGAAATAATTTCTGGTAGCATTACAGAAATGTAGCAGTGACAATAATATTGTATGTTGTAATCGCAATGGACAATTAGTGATACAAAACAACTGTTTTATCCTGTGAATAAAAGTATATGTTTTTGTCAATGTACCATGGTAATAACAGAAGCGAAACGCAATATTGTGTCAGGACAATTCACTATTTATGCACAATAAATAAAGGAGCATAGCGCGACAATTTCTGTTCAGCGCCAGACTTGCTTGTAACCTATATCACCAATTATGTTAAGAAAAATGACGTATTAACTACTACAAAACACTGACCTTTGTGGGAATGCTTGGAGCAGACTAACATGTGAGCTGGAGTGTTCTGAGACGTTATATTTGGTATATCCAGACCATCCGTCGGCTCTTACTTCGGAAACATGGCTTAAAAAATTTCTCTTCAACGACGTAATCTGATAAAAAAAAAAAGATCTCTTTACCGGTCGGCTTCCCGTAGCTGTCATGCGACCGGCTATTGCAGTTAATAATACAACAGCTTCTTGCCATTTTTTGGGTTTCTTTTTATCGCTGTGTAACTGAGTTCAATTGAAAGCCTGCGTGCGCTAGTACCTCTTGCCACAAGTTCCCAGAATCCTTTGCGGTTTTACCCCTGAATGAAGTCACATTTTCAATCTTTATCCTGGTGGGCCGGTCTCTAGTCAAAATGCCCGGGCCGATTTTTTGTCCCAGTCCAGCCTTGCTCAGCATTATTATTAGCCTCATGCAGCATCTCAGTGATGCTGTGGACCAAGCATGTCTTAACATTACAGGCATGCATACAAGCACATGGGGGTCGTACAAACTACTGATACTGATACTAATGCTGCATTGAAATTTCTGCAAAATGAACTAGCCTACAGCATCATTTTGTTCACTTTGATTTTAAATGTGTCTTTTATTTGAGAGATATACAGCAAAAAAAAAAAAATGGGGCATTTTCAAAATTGTTTCTTTAATGTTTTTGTGCAGTGCATATATACAAATACTAGTGTTATGTATAATGAATTTACAAAAATGTACATTTTTATTTTCTTTTTTCTATTAAAATGTATTTAATATGAGTAATATAGCAACACTTCAATGGAAGCGCTTATATTTTCCAGAAACACTGGGGGTCAGTCTCTGGTACTTCCAGTTTGCAAGTCTGTTGAATGGCCTTTGTTTAAATGACATGCACTATTTGTATTCTTGTTTTAATCAGCTAGATTTGTAATTATTATGTCTATTTATATAGGATATATTTATATAGGAAAGTGTACTGCTGCCTGGAAAGTAATATGCTATAAATAAAGATTTGTTTGCTGTCTTCCATCTCTTTGGTCATTCCTCTACACTTTAACTACAGCAGAGGAACCAACCTGTGCACTGCCTGGATTGACTACAAAAAAACCTCAGACTCTCTACCCCTTCATCAGGAATTGGATGGGAATGTGCAGAATAACACTAGAGGCCAACTTCAAGCACAAGTCACCATAAGTGTGGGATCTACCAAGGATATGCTCTGTTCTCACTGCTGCGTAGGACTGAACCCTCTGTCGTAGTCTGGGTGAGTGCTGGAGTTTTTCCACTGAGTCACAGTTCCACCCCTGGGTGGAATCACTGCTTTCCTGCATGTCTCCACACCTGCTGGCAATTGAGCTGCCAGTACTTAAGACCAGCGCTCACCACTCCTCTTCGCCAAGTCTTCAGCTAACCACACTATCCTGTTGTCTGCCACCTCCATCTCCTGGCAATACACGCTTTCATCCTGAAGCTGGTTTGTGCTTGGCAGCTCTTTGCGTCACAACACCTCTCGGATTCACTCACCTGCCTGCCCTCCTGTCACAGTGCTCAATCGGACCACCATCTCCTGGAGACCAGAACTGCTCACTCGGACCACTCACCCCTTCCTTGCCATTCCTCCACCTGCCAAATGTTCAGAGCCTCCAGGTCATGTGTCCTGCCCTGTGCCCCTGTACATATCCCCTCGTCACAATTCTCTGGTGCTTTCGTAAATCTAGTATTTCTCATAGTTTAGCGTCACTCCTGTTTACCACCGTAATTGAAGTCCCATGTTATTCCTCATAGCTCAGTCTTTGTCAGGCCCAAGGAAATAATGTTCTGTTCATCACACTCGTCTGTGCCTCTGTGTATGATCTGCATTTGAGTCTGGTTGTAGGGTTCGGCCTCGGCCGTGACACCCTCTCAGCTATTAACATTAACAAAACTGCCTGTGGATGCGGACTACAAAATGGAGGACTTGTTAGCCACCTCCTCTAAATGAATGTCATAATGCTGTTTGCCAGTATTGAACGAGATACCAGTTCATTGATCCACACCACTAAGACCTACAGCAATGACATGAGAATGTCATTCAGACGGGAGAAGGTAGTCAGAACTGAGGGGATTGCACTACCAGAAGACAACATCGCAGACATAAGAAAAGCTACAAGTACCTTGGAATCCCACAGGTAAATGGGACCCATGACGAGGCTGCTAGGAAAGCCACAACAATGAAATACCTACCGAGAAAAAGGCCTGAGTAGTCAGCTAAATGGGAAGTACAAAATCTGGCCAACCAACACATATTGGTCTTTAGATACCCTTTAGATACCCTGCTGGGATAATAAGTTGGCCAAAGGATGAGACAGAAGCCACTGACATCAAGACAAGAAAATGCTTTACTATGCATGAGAGGTTTCACTCAGAGTCCAGCACCCTGAGGTGTACGCTAAGCGGCAGTAAGGTGACCAGGGACTAGTGAGTGTAAGAACCACTGTCCAGGATGAAACACAAAAAATCCATGAGTACACCAGGGAGATGGCCACAACTGATCAGGTGCTGGAATACCTCAGTGAATACCTCAAGGAGCAGAAACTGGAGAAAGAAAAGGAGCACAAAGAACCTTCATGGAAGGTTACTTCCATCTAGCCATCTCAGCTGAATTCATCATATATAGGCTGTTTCTGAGTGACATTGCCGAAGGATAATATATGATTCAGATAGCTTTCACAACTCTTATCATTACTCTTACTCATAGCTCTTAAAGCTACATTTTGTACCATAAGTCTGTGGATTTTTGTGCCATTACTTTAACAGCCAATTACAGTACGGATTGGAGGATATGTCAACCACCAGCATAACATGACAAAAACAAAACAATAAATAAAATTCATATCAGTTTCAAACAGATTTTTTTTCTTGTTTTTATTTATTTTGTTACTGGTTTTACATTGAGAGCCATTTATCCAGAATCCCTTATGCAGTAGATTGTTCATGCCTGTAAAGTCTTTAGTGTTGTTTCAGTTAAATCTTCATTATTTTCAGATATTGATACTATTTTTCCTGCTAAAAAAGAAAATATGCAGAAAGTATGATATGATATATCGAGTAAATATTGGTATGTATGCTGTTTTTTTTTATTTGTCTTATATTGATGCCTTTTTACTGTACCTCAGCTTCAGACAGACTCCAGCCTCTTTTAACTAAATTTGGATTTCCTAACCCCAATCAGGTCATGAAAAAGGTGTTTTCTGAGCCTTTCTGATGCTTCACAAGGTGTATCAAGCCTTTTTGTTTTCTTCTAATAGATAATATAGTATTACACAAATTGTTATCACAACAGCTGACGTTCCCAAGATTCAAGACAGGGAGACTTAAAAGGCTGGACACTGCTGTACAGATGTTTTCAGACATGCAGCCCTTGACTGGAACTGAAGTGCTGATACCTGATGGCACTGTAGATAAAAATCATCATTTCAGAATTTTTCATCTTTATAGAAATTATTTTTTTGTTATTTTGCTCAAATCAGAAGGAAGTATTTAAAGACGCTTTAAGCAAAAACCTTCTACACTATATAATCCCAACATTAACCAGCAGGTTGTGTTTTACCAGTGGGTGTTTAAGGTGTTTTTTTGACATAGCAGCCTAGGTAAATTAGCTTCCTTTTTTTGTCAAGATATTTTTTCAGGCAAACCTCGTAAATACAAACACGTTTTTAATGGGTTATATTGCTCAGCATACCATCTTGTGGTACAAAGTGGTATTACATTAAACTAAAAGCACCTGACCAGAACACAGATATTTTGGACATAAAATCACACATGTTGTTTTTACACCTGCTAGTGAAAGCTTTAGTTAAATTTCCAAGGTTTTCAACAAATATAAAATATATATTTACAATAAGTACTTTAAAAAAAATCAGTTTCAAAATAGAAACAAAAATATCTAAAAATAGATCAATCTTATTTTCTAAAAATTCTCAAGATGTCTAGATAATGTTTTTCCCTTGTGGCCACTATTCTAATCCATCCGTTCTATTTGTCATGTCCTGGAAACTTTCATTTTTTTCTTTTCTTTTCTTTCCTTTTTTTTTTTTTTTTTTTTTTTACAGATTATAAGAATTTTGTGAGAAACTGTGCTGAAATAGTATGGGCTCAAATTGTGGTCATAAATATTTTGTATTTGTAAATCAAATATGTATTTGTGCATTGAGTTTTGTAACCTTGTAAACCAAAATATATTAAAATTTTATCTTTGTACATCTACAGATGAGAATTTATGTGTGTGTAAAAAGGATTTGTGTGTTTACAGCAGATACAAATTTTTTTGTTAAGGTCTGGTTAGAGATACAAAGCAAAAAACTAAGTGCAAAACACTGCACTCGGGTGCACAGCTTGACCTCGCACTTGTCCCCATCCTGAGAAGAAGTTCAAAGGACAGTTAATCTCCTGATGAAGACCAACAGAACATCGTGGATTTGAGAAGAATTAATAGCAGGCAAAAGTCAGTGCTACTGAACCTTTGACATGGTCGACTGGGGACCAGCAGCAGCATGTAAGAAAAGCACGTGATGCAACATGTACTGTGAATTACAGGCTGGACAGTTGGACAGTGGGATAAAGAACTATGGGAAAGCACTGGACACTGATTGTCAGATTTGCCATGCTTGGAGTAATCTTGAAAGAGACGACTGAAAGGATCAACAGAAAAGAAGAAACCATGTGATGAAACATGCACGGTGGACTGCAGGCTGGTAAGAACAGTGTGATATGGCTGTTTAAAGGCACTGAAGGTGATATTTTTCCAGGCTGGGACTTAATCTAAAAGGAAAATACTGAAGCTGGAGAATTCAAGACAACAACAGGACACTGAGAGACGAGGACCGGGACCAGTGAGAGGTGAAGCCGGACAGTTCGACTGTGAGAATACAGGGTATAATTGGACTGAAATTGAAGCCTGAACTCATGATGGTGTTTAGAGATGTCCACCGTCACAAACAAAGAGGTAAACAAGAATAGAAAACACATAGACAAAGTGTTACATGTGAAATTATTTCTGGAAAGAATCAGAAGTGAGATGGTTTTGAATTAAGAAATCAGTGAAACGATGTATGAATTAAACCTGATTATAACATACAGAGGCAATGAAGAAAGCAGCTTACACTCACTGAACATTGACATACATAGGAAAAGCAATGAAGACCTGCTTACACTTATACACATAACATACGTTGATATTTCTGACCAGAGAGGGGAAACAGGTAGTTTAAGTACTCATGATAATAATGAAAATGTCTCAGTTGTGTTTCTTCAGGGGCGAAACAGACCTGGATCAATTCTCCACGTGCAGCGGTCGGAAGAAAGTTATAGGTCAAGATGACTGGACATGCTAAGGCAAGTTTCTGGTTGAATTGTTCACAGCGCCATGTCTCCACAAACCTGACAAGTGGGAACTTAAAATTTGGGTTAGTAAATTTGGGAAAGAAAACTGATGGCTTAAGTGGAGAATTATGAAGGAGTCTGACACACTGCAAAAGCAACATATGTAAATTCACATACACAAGCAGAAAATGCATTAACCTTACAAGGACAAGCTCATAAAGATTAATGCATAGACACTGATTAAACCTGGCTAAGAACACAAACATACGCAATGAAGATCAGCTTGCTATTTGTATGAGTGATAGAATGGTGTGAATGTTTAATAGAATACATTTGGGTTTGAAGTTGAGGAATAACTCAAAGAAGCTATATGACAAAGGGAGTGAGTTATGAAAAGAAACGGTGATTAAAGTAGTTTTAAAAAGAGTGACTTAGGAGTGCTCTGGTACTGAGTGATCAACACTAGTGATCACTGTAGAAAGAAATAAAATAATTTAATAAGTTGGTAATGTTTAAACATATGTTTCTCTTGTTACGGCAACACATTGAGAGATGACTCAGTATGCAAATTAGCTGGAGTGAGTGGTGACGGAGGAGCTTCCTGTGTGTGTGACTGAGGAAGTGGCTTTCAGAAGAGGAAGCATGCCACAGAAGAGAAGTGCAGAGTTGGGTAGGAAATTTATAGTTTAGTGATTATATGTTGTTGTAAGGGAGTTTTATGCTGAATGTAAGTATGTTAAAGAGCATAAGGGGGTGATTTTTGTGTGCAAATTGTGTGGTTTTAATGAGACTTTCGGTGTATTGAGGAGGTGAAATTATGTGGTGGCAAAACTTGTGTGTTTAAGGGTGTTGAGGTTGTTGTGGTGATGGTTTGATTCTGTCAGTTAGGTTCGGGTTGTTGTTGTTTTTAATAGAGGGAGTTTTAGGAAACATGGACATGTCTAACAGGGGGCCCATTATTTTTGTAACGGTGCACTTAAAGGAAACCTGTCAGGTGATTTTGTTTTGTGTTTTGTGAGCTAATAATCAGCTCTATTTTTTCATTTCTGTTCTAAGCAGGCCTGCAACAGCGCTGACAAATTCTCGGGGAGAGCAAAGATAAGGGGGGCTTTCCAGATTACAACTGGCTGAGGAGAAAGCTACCTGTGGGGACCTGATCAGGTCTAAAGTCCCTGTCTAAATGGATTGTAGCGAGTCAATCCAGTCCAAAAGCATAAAGAAATATTTTCCTATGGAAAATAAAAAATGAATGAGCTCATTTTGCTGAGGGTGGAGAATCTGATCGTGCGGGAGGCTCCACTATTAGCAAATATATGGTGTGACTGCATGTGAGTGAGTGTGACTGGATGAAGGTGAGGATGAATAAATGTGGACAAACAATTTGCTTTTACCAGAGAAAATTTCTGTTTTGTTGACTGGGGTTAGATTATGGGATTATAGTATATTGTTGGGAGAATGCCAAATGCTAAAGGGGAAACATTTTTTGATATAACTCATGTTACCATTAATTGAAGAAACACATAACTGATAATTGTTGTGTTTTAAGTTTATTTTTATGACATAGATTGGATCATGAGTGGGGAAAACTGAGCATTTTAAGGTTGTATAGTATTGTGACACATTTCATGTGTCAAAATAAAGGGGGAATTTAGGGTTTATTAATTTAATTGTTTAATAATTTAGGATCATATTAGGACTTTTTGGGGTTTTTTTGATCATTTGGGTATGGTAAAACTGGAACTGTTATTTTTATCTTAAGGTTAAAGGATTAAAGTGAACTGAATCCTGTTTAGAAGATACAATGCCGGTTTTTCAAAGCTGTGAATAAATCTTAGGGGGAAAACTAGTGAGGGTTCTAGGAGTAGAACAGGTTTGATTTCTAGAAGAAGTGGTTATAATGTAGGCTCACATACAGATATTTCGTAGATTTATTTTTAGGATAAAGGGGAGAGCTTATAAATAGAAATGATTTTTATACATATTGCATTTTTTGATATGAGTTATTGAAGTTATTAAAGGATTGCACACGCTTACAGACACAGAGTCCAGAAACACACATGACAGTATTGATTCCAGGCAAAAGGCCTCAAATTGATTTAGCTTTTAACTGAACTTAAAGACGGACCAAAGGAAGGAAAGCATATATTTTGGTTAAGTCTGATAAACTAGAATTAGAAGGCATTGTTACATTAAAAGGAGCAAATGAAATAAAAAGGCTATACCAAAAACAGGTTATAACATAGAAAATGTGAGGTTTCAAAATGAAGTTAGTGTAATACACAGGAGGTGTTTCTAGGCAGCATCTAGCTATGATGAAATGTATACAGGAGTAATTGCTTATATGTTTAAACTTAATTGATTAAAGTGGTTGTTTTTATTTTGTAGCTTTTAGTAGAATAGGCGCTTATAATGATTTTCTTGTGAAAGGAGATTCTAGGTCAGAGTGGAGGCCTTGCAGCAGCGAGAGTTCTGTGTACAGGATGTTGATGATTAGATAAGGCAAGCGACAGGAAACGCATGCAGGGAGGTAAAAGCAGGGCTTAAAGAGCGTTAAAGGGATGAGTAACGTTGAAGAATATATAAATACAAGTCAATAAGTTAAAAACATAATTAGGATCAGGCTTTTGATTACAGAGTCCCAAATAGGATAAGTTAGGGAGGTGCAGGAAAAGGTGTTTTGTTTCCTTTGCAGAAAATCTCGGCGGGGAATCCTGGAGGCCCGAGGAACCACCAGAGAGGGACCGAGAAAACCAAAGCTTACACATGGAGTGTTCTCGAATGGGAGCTGGTGTTTATTACTGGACCAATTAGATGACATGAGGTTGTCTGATTTGCTGAGCGAGGACACAATGTATTGCGACCTCTGGTGTGCCAGAGGTCGAGAGAGGGAATGTGGAGCAGGGAAATTATTTTACTGCTATTGTTAAATAATTATTATCATTACCATTGCATTAATAATATAATCTGCAGTACGATCATTGCTTTAACAATGTAACAGATAGCTTTAAGAAGGCCTTAAGATGTTATGCATACAGTTATTATGTTAACCTTGTATTTCAGGTGCAGTTATGACTATTTTATACACAATGCATATCTGTGCTTATTAAAGAGTTGGAGCTCGGTCAATTAATTGGGGGTTGGAAGCTTTGTTCGGCGCGATGTCCGGACAATCTATTGTGCAAGTGACTTGGAGCCATAGAAGGAATTGCAATACATGCTTACAAAACATTTATATCAGGTCATTTTATATTAAGCTTTTAAGTAGAGGTTCTTGATTAAAACATTTATTTAACAGATGATATATCCATAGTTTCAGTTCGATTATTACATATACGAGAGTGGTTTCTGTCTCTCTGTCTGGTCAGAGGTCAGGAGCTAGTCGCGAGGTGAAACAGGGTGCAATTGTGGTTAGCACACAGACACAGACACACATACACTCAGTTAGAGAGAATCATTTATAGGTGAAAGTTTAATCATGTTTTGCTGAGGTTGCAAAAAGCAGTTTGTCGCAGAACTGCTGTTGAGGTGTCAAGATGACAAGCGAGCATCCGGCAGTAACAGGATGTACCGGCTATGAAAACGACGGCAACGCTCTTTTAAACTATGTTAAAAGTCATTGTGGTTTTGAATGGATCTATGTATAAAATGTATCTGTGACGCATGAAGGGGCGTCATTAAATCAAACCCTGATGTTATAAAATAATTGTTTGTGCTTTAGTAAGTTGAAGATCAATTGCTGTCTGCGTACAGAGTTGTCTTCCCACGCGTGTATTCATTAAAATCATCGTTTGACTTCACCCGGCCGGATCAGTGTGGTTATTCTTCAATCACCTCTTGTACCCTTCCTCAATATTGAACCCTTAACACCTGGCTGCATGTGAATTTCAACTTACACGTACAAATTTTGACCCTTTCAGCTGCTTGGTCAATGTCATGTCAATCACAAATTTAACAATCCAATCAGAGAACAGATGGGTTTGGCTGTTGGAGGGGTGCTATACGGAGTTTCAGGTCCTGGAAGAATAAATGCCCTGCGTTTTCCTTCATCACCTCGCAGTGTTGCCAACTTAACGACTTTATCGCTGTATTTAGCGAGTTTTCAGACCCCCTTAGGGAGTTTTTCTCCCTAATGTTTTGTAATGAGTGTTAGGTATTTTAGTACCATGGGAGCATTTACTGGATATTGTTTTATAGTGACATTATGCAGGAAAACTCTGTCATTCAATAAGGCCCCTTTGTTTTAGTTATTTTTCTCTTTGACCCAAGAATGATGTGTGAGAATCACAGGCTGGTACAAGGTTGAAATACCACAGAGATCACTCCCTCAGCTACATTAGTTTCTAAATCTCTTAGGAGACGCCTGTTGAAGGCCAAATGGTTTGTTTCAGAATACACTAATGAAAGAACTCTTTATTTCGTGCCTTGAAAATATGTCGCTGAGATAATCACAATTGTAGCTGAACTGATAAACTATACAAAGGATGCTTCTTCACCCAAGGGCAGGAAGACGCTCCCTTATCTTGGTCTGTACTGGTTTAAACTGATAATCTGCTGTCTCATGAATTTTACCCTCTATATAAACTGTTGTACTTGAGAATAAAGTTGAGTCAATTTGGGAAGACAACCTGAAGCAGTCTCTGTTTTCTTGTTCTCCCAAGCTGCTCCCGAGCTCGTACTAACACGCTGAATGGCATGCTTGAATATTACTTGAGAATATATTTGACTGTGTTACAGACTAAGGGACATTCTCTGCTGATAGGTGAAGGTACATTCTCTGCTGATAGACGTCCACGCCTCGAAGGAAGTCGATCCACGGATTAGGCCCTGGAAACCGTTTCCTTCAATTTGTAGTGAGCGCAAAACAACAAGTCCAAGTACAGATCTCAAGCACTGTGGCTCCCGTGGCAATTCCTCCATGAATCCCACACAGTGCAAGTGTCCGTGGAAGTAAATGGTGACAACTTCTGTTACGGATTCAAATATTGGGGATGGATACAAGAGGAAAAACCAAAAGAACAACACTGGTCCGGCCGGGTTAAGTCAAACAATGATTTTAATGATCACACGCGTGGGAGATGGACACCGTACGCAGACAGCATCAGATCTCAAAATGGCGGAGCATTGATCAAACTCTTATAGCCTCTAGTGGCCCCCACCTTATCATAAAAGCCTAAACATTCACATGCTTTCTCTCACACGGCGCCTACGCTACGACCTTGGCTCCCTGTTTATCTGCTCCTGCTGAAATGGGGCAGAAAACTCCAGTATATTCTGTTCTCTTCTAATCAGACAAATAAGGCGATGACTTTCTGCGAACAGTATTTCTTATAACTCAGCAGTATAATACATCATAAAACAATATCATTCATTCACAATAAATCAGCAGTCTAATGTAATGCAAATCAGTTTAACAAATGCAATAGTTATCACCTTCTTCTAATTGAGGAGAATAATGCAAACTAAAACTACATAATAATTCACAATCTTTAATTAGGGGTATAACATGGCATAAAATAATATTATAATCTCACACTCCCCCTGATGAGCTCTTTAGAATAAAGAGCTCACCTACACCCTGTAATCCAGTGTGACCGGGTTCATTTCTTCTCACTCCTGAGGCCCTTTGTCCCCCTGTTGGGCGAACCATATGTGAGATGACCTCTGTGTTTGCGCAGTTCAGATGCAAGAAAAACTATTATTACAACAGTAGCCGGTACCGATGACACCTCCATCACTCCCCAGTTCTTCCACAGCTTTATTTTGGTGCTACCTTATACCCTTCAGACGTACTCAGACTAGAACCTCTGTCCGAGGAGCTTTTAGCCTTTATTTTATTGCTGCAGCCACCAGTGTCTTCCAGTTGGGTGATCCTCTGCTCTTCTTTCTTCAACCTCAGGGGTAAGACAACCCTTCAGTCGTTGCACAGATCAGGGGATTATTCTGCCCCGATTTCAAACAACGATCTGTGTATCCTCGGGTCCTGTGTGTCCTGTGTATCCCCCAGAAAAAGGAACAGGAACGTGTCCCCCTTTTGCCCAAGAGCCTCTCGAACCTCGCTGGTCTGGTGTTCCTGGATTTCCGCCAACCCCTTCATGGTTATTGCTGTGTTTATGGGATCCATCCTTTTGAGGTGACTAATTGGAGCCCAAACGCCATGACACTTGGACCCAGTTGGTGTCTCGGCAGTCACCGTGTCTGTCTCTGCTGCGAAGGATCCCCGTATATCTGTGACCTCGTCTGGTGTCTGTTCCTTTCTCTGTAAGAGACAGAAAACCAAAACACCTCTCTGCCTAGCTCTAATAATCTAATGTTGTTATCTACTGATCTTCTGGCGATTCAGAATTGGTTTAGAATATTCAGAATGTCCCAGGGACTTATTCTAATCATATCCTATGTGTGTGTAAGCGTGTTTGCATTTAGCCCTCTGCACTCAAAGTCAATACCTGCAATATATCAGTCCGGACAATCACGCCGAACGAAGCTTATGACCTTCAAAAGACCAAGTGCCAACTCATTATAAGCACATTTGCAAGGTGTGTACGAAAATTATTAAAACCACTCATTTTAACAAAAGACATCAAAAACAAATTAGCCATTTTTAATCCTAACACTTGCCCCCCCGTTTTCACAAAAATCATGTGTTTGCTTCCGCCTACCGTCCCACGGTTTCCTCTCCAGTGTGGTACTCAGCTTCTCATGAACACAGGCATTTTATCTTCTAAACACTATTCAGTTCATTTTAATGATTAACGCTTAAACATGGAAATAATGATTTATGCTTCTCACTGATTCTCTAAAAAAGTCCGGAAACCTCTTGGGTCACTATTAGCTTAAGCTTTACCATACCTAAGTTATTAAAACACAAATGAAGTCATAAAAATGTTCATATAACCCTTGTTTGATGTTAAAACTCAACTTCCCCCCCTTTTTTGACACATTCCCATGTGTCAAATCAACGGAGCTAGAAAATTACAAGAAAAGGTTAGTGACCTCATATCTTAGAAAGTACGAGACCTTCTCCCATCCAGTGTCGTTGCTCCAATCCTGTCATCCGGTGCCAGGGAATGAAGTCAATTTAAATGTCATGTTAGATCTGTTCAACTCCTGGCTCCGCCCAGAGCCTGCGTCCGCAGAATTGCCAAGAAACAAAACCTGTAATAATACGAACTTCACTTCAATATGGACCTGTTAACTACTTTTAACACAGCAAAGGAACATGCTCTCCTTCTCGAGGACAGGCACTGACTCCCACTTATCTCCTGGAGCCAACTGTCCCTTATGGAGACACAACATTGCAGCTACAAGGTTTTGCAGATTGTTAAGTTTATCTGTGTAATGCTCTGAATCAGGTATGTAATATTAAATGAATGTTGTTTAATCAACTGCCACTACTTAAAACTTAGCAAAAGACATAACTGAATAAAAGATCACAAAGAATAGCATGATATCAGTGTTATGTAAGCACGTGCGGCCTTCCATGCTCGAAGTCACTCCAGTCCATAGATCAGCCAAACATCGCGCTGACTGTAGCTTTTAACCCTTATTAACTTGAACACAACTCTATAATGAGCAACAAACTGCAATATGTATAAAAATGATCATGGTCACACCTGCAATGAAAGATCATATTATTATCCCGACACCTGTAAATAGAAGATTAACCTGAGGTTATAACAATCACCGTAATACAAATGTTAATGTAATGTCAAAAGCTTCAATAAATGATCAATGCAATGCTTGTTATATGAATCTGGTGTAACAATAATGCTGATGCTAAAATAACAGTAAAACACCCCCTTTTTATCCCGTTTATAAACTTGACACATAAATGTTTATAAATGCCTCTTTCAATTTTATTTCCCCCCGTTTTTCCCTCACTGACCACAGCAGGGGAATCTTTGTCTTGATTCAGCCATGAATCCGGCTCACCTGATTCATCACTGAGCCCCACCGTCACTGGCGTCTGACAGGGTGGCGCTGCATATTCTTCCTTTAATGTCTCTATGCTCAATCTGTTAATTAGAGTGCTTAAACATGAAGTAGACTGCGTCCACAACAAGTCAATACAGCTGTAAATGTGGCCAATTATCAATCTATTACCAATCAATAACAAAAAATAGCTTTTATCTTATGCATGCTTTTAGTCAACCACTCACCCAGAGGATCTCCAATCCCAGAAAATTCCTTCTCCTCATTTAATGAGTCTGTCCTCCTTCCATGCCCTGGTAACTGGTCCATCCAGAGCCAGATCATCTCGAAATATACATACAACAAGCCAAACCACACATTGGTCACACCAACCCTTTTCCGCCCTGAAGATGTCCAACGCCATCTTAGTCTGGACCAGGGTTTTAACAGTTTTGCAATTTTCATTCGTTTTTATTTTTTGCCCCTAAATTTGTCTCTTTCCACTACAAGACACTTGCTTTAAGCAAAGCACAGTCATATTCAAAGTAATCCCAAATTGGACTCTGGCGCTTTCTCCCGACTTTTCCTGACATGATTCTGCGCGTGGACGGAGCAGCAACACAGACGACTCGACTAACGTACTGGCCACCTGCTGGCATAATGAGACAGCAAGCAAAAATCTGGAAACTAAACTTCATTTTCACCCTTGACTATCCGGTTGTTCAGTGATGACGCGACGAATCCTACTTCCGGGTCCAAAGTAGTCTGCGTTTAATATGGCTTTTGTTTTGTTAACATGTTTAATGTTATGTATTTTCTTCTATTTGATCTCCAAAAGCTCCTAAAACAGTCAGTGATCCCTGTTGACCTCCCTCGGCTTTTATTACCACTAATCATTTATTTAAGCTCAGTTTTTTTTAAAACCTTAGGATGTAACTACAGCCCAGCCCATGCAGCAGTATATGAATGACTAACCTCGTATTGTGGATGGATTATCTCAATTGTTCTCTTGGCTGAAGTTTGGTCCTTTTACAGCATCCTTCCATGCGATTACATTTGTTCCTGACCACCGAGAACACTCACGTTAACTTTTATCGAGTGGAAAAAAAGTTAGCTTGTTTATATTATGCTAACATAGCTGTGTCGCTAGCGGTCACGTAGCACATCATTATATACCAGCTAGCCCAACTTCAGTAACCCTACAAACATCACTGCTGTCTAGTTTTCTGTCTTCATTTATGCTGGAAGTGATAGCAGAGCTGTACGTTTTAATTTGTTTCCAAAACCCCGCAGTCAGGACATGCTATATTGTATTTAGATAGAAGCTAGCGAGCTAACTCCCTGCTAACTTCTAACTCCGTTAAATGTCTTAAATTCCGTTTTCATGGATGCCTGGATGTTAAACTCAATTGTTACACCTGGTAGAGCAGAACGCTGATCATTTTATTAAAGATGAAAGACTTTAGACAGTTTTTCAACTCTCAGTAATTGCCATAGTGATCGTTTGATATATGGACCTGCAGCGGACTTTAGGCCCAGACACGGCCAGTGAGGTCAGACTGAACAATCGGATTGTAGGACACGCACACATCAATGAAACTAAACACATTTTTGCTATAAATTCAGTTACTTTTAGTTAATTTTGTGAACACTCATTACAGTTTTAGTTAGTTTTCCTTTTTTGTTTTTATTATATTTCCGTTAATGAAAATGTTTTTTCACTTCTATTTTTCGTTATTTCGTTAGTTTTCGTTAATGATAATAACCTTGCTCTGCACACTGGAATAAATAATAATCAACATGATCAACATTTTACTGCGTGTTATTTCACCATCTTATCGATTCAAATGTTCCATCCTTATGTGGATTGCGACATTATGTTTATCCACTCTGTTTCTAAATGTTTGAAGAATTTTCAAGTTTGGGGTCAAATTTTGAGAATTTGACCATAAGTGAAAGTTTTGGTGTTATCACCCCCTTCGGGGCTTACCTTTCCCATTTTTGATGATATTCCTCCCTATTCTTTGCAAGTACCCCCTTTTTGGTGGCGAGAAACTGTTGGTGTGGTCAAGTGGGTGCTGTGAAAACAAAAGCTCAGGACAGAACAGTTATCAGTCATGTACTCACACACAAAATTAGCATATATTGAATTTCATATTGATCCTCTGAGTGTAATGGTACATTTTAATTTGAATTTATCAAAGCTAAACACAATAATTTTTCTTTATTTTGCTCTTGTTCTTGTGCAGCACCACCTCTCAGCACATGCCCCTGTCGGTTCTATCCTACTTTTAGATTGCTGACTATTTCAAGAAAGCACCCAAAAGACGGGGACCAGTGTTTATTATTACATATCTCCATTTTGAATGTGACAAGCCTATCATTCCCCTGTTATTCATAGACCTCAATAGAGGGTTTTATTTTTTGGCTTTTTTTTTGGCTTTTTTTTTTTTTTTTTACCTCTATAAAAGTTAATTGACTTTTTACAGTGGCCTGCTATGGTTAATAATAACATGCTCAGTCATGAGTGAAATCAAACCTTTTCTTCACTTTAGCATTTAACATTCCCAACAATATAATGTGATACATTAATCGAAACACAGCTACTAAAACACACTTTTCTTAATGCAAACATCAGAAACTCAAAATTTGCAACCAAAGGGTTCAGTCTGCAGTTCACACTCATGTGAAGCTACAGCCTCCCCCTTTAGTCTCTGTCATCCTTCTGTTCTTGCAAAAACAAAACAAAGCAAGACAAAACATCCACCCTTCTTTTACAGGCTGGGTGAATTGTTTGTGGACATTTACTAATCCTAAAGTCGGCACCGTTTTTTTCTCAGTATCAAGTCAGTTAAAACTTTTAGTCGTCACTCCATCACAGTCCAGTCACATGCATACATCCACACACATTCATACCAGATATTGCTGTTAATGGAGTCTCACGCGCAACCTATTCGAGCCTCCCTCACCAGCAAGATGACGTCATCATTTTAAAGGAAAACAGTTCCTTGTTTTTTGGACTGGATTGACTCGCTGCAATCCTTTTGGGTTCAGGACTTCTCATGTGATCAATGTCCCATATAAGTGAATTTCTCCAGAGCCCATTACAATCATGGAGAAAAATACGTTGCGACTGTTTCCAGTAAGAATATTTTATAGCGCTTTAAAGTTCAATCTCTCAGGCCTGGATTAAAGAGCTGATTTGTTAAATCAGGAAGTCACAAAATACCAAAATATCACCACCGGTGGATCACACCTCTCTGATGTTCTTATTTCAGTGCACTGTAACAAAAGCAAAAACAAACGTAACCAATAAAAATACTAATAAAGTAACAAATACTGGGGCCCATTGCAAACATGTCCAAGTATAAAACCATCTTCCTCTCTCTTGGAGAAAGAAAACAATCCAAACCTCACTGATAAAATCAACCTAGTGTCAAGAAAAACCCAAAAATCAACCAAAACTTCACCAGAAAGTTTTTCTCCCTCCTGGGACAATATTGTGCAGGAATACAGGTACCGTAACTCCTTTTTCAATAGTGGACACTGGTTGCACACAAATGTTTTGCTTTGGCAGAAACTTAAACAACTGAGTTAAATCAACACAACCTTTTCATATTCAGTAAACCTGTGCATTTTGTGTTCATAAAACACGATTGAAACATGTTCAGATGGAGTAAGTTGAGTTCCTGGAATATTTTAATCCTTCAATTCTGTCAGTTTATTTCAACACTATTCAGTAACTTTTATCCAAATACTACTTGGTCACTTAAATACTACATGTTGTCTTCATATTGCATGCGGTTCAACAAAATCTAGATCATGGTTACCATAAAAATTGAATGGGTCTTGTTACGAGTTCAAAATTGGGGATGGATACAAGAGGAAAAAACCACAATAACAACACTGGTCCGGCCGGTTAAGTCAAACGATGATTTTAATGATCACACACGTGGGAGATGGACACTGTATGCAGACAGCCTCAGATCTCATCACAAAAAACACATCTCCATAGTTTTGTAAAATCAGGGTATTGGAACGCCCCTTCATACGTAGTGACAGGTGTAATACAATCAATGTTGACAGTTTTATTTAACACAGAAAAATAACATTGTCTCCTTCCCGAGGGCAGACGCTGACTGCCCTCCGTCTCCTGGAACCATCTGTCCCCTGCTGAGACACAACATTGCAGCTACAAGGACTTCCACATTGGTTAAAATGATCAGTGTATATTGCTCTAAAACAAGTGTATAATATTAAATGAATAATGCTTGGTCAGCTACCACTACTTAAAACATAACAGACTAAACACTAAACTGAACTAAACACAAAATCACCAAGAATAACATCGTATTAGTGCTGTGTAAGCGTGTGCGGCCTTCTATGCTTGAAGCCTTTTCCCTCAATAGATCAGTCAGACATTCGCGCTGACTGTAGCTTTTAACCCTTTATTAACTTGAGCACGACTCTATAATGAGCAACAAACTGCAATATGTATGAGATGGTCATGGTCACTTCTGCAATGAAAGATCATATCATTATTCTGGTACTTATAAGTAAAAGATCAAACTAGAGTTATAACAATCACTGTAATACAAAGGCTAATGTAAGGTCAAAAACTTCAATATATGTTAAATGCAAAGCTGATTATATGATTCTAATGAACTAATAATGCCATATTAAAATAATGAAACTAGAAAATGAAAAAACATCCCCTTTTTATCCTACAGTCTACAACAACTACCATCCTCCTATCTTTATCCTGGCTACAGCAGGGCCGGGAAATAACCCTGAAGTGATAGGTTATCAGGCAGGGTACACCCCGGACAGCTGACCAGTCTATCAGATAGAAACAAACAGCCATTTACCCTTACATTCATGGATAATTTAGAATCATCCATTAACCTAGCTCTAATAACTGCATGGCTTTTTCTCTCACACTGGAAACCAGAATTTCGTACAGATCTTTAAAGCCTGAGGCAATTGTGTCAAATACACGCGAGATGCTTACGTAAATCCAAGGGCTGGCCCCCCCCCCTTTTTTTTCAGTGTGTTTCTCCTTCAATTAAATCTCACTCACAACAATGTGGTGCTCTGAAATAAGGCTCACACAGTTAATTCATCATTTTCACTCTGTACCACTGCTCCTTATCAGGCTGTGTGACGCACAGTAAACAATTCAGTGGAGGCCTTGAGCCATAAACAGACATCACACACAGACATTGTTTTCATAACCAAACTGCTTTAGACCTTGTCCCCCAAATCTACACAAATGCCCTCTGGGTGACATGAAATGCATTTAACCAATAAACAATCAATGGCTTCTTGTTGTTGTAACAGATTCTGTATTTGGATGTTTGTGTGCAGCATTTGTTAGTAAAGCATTCTTCATTGCATCAGCGTGTGTGTGTATCACTCTTCATTGCACAAGCGTGTGCATGTGTGTGTGTGTGGATCACTTCTCAGTGAATTGAATCAGCATTTCGATTTGTGTGCGTGTGTGTGTGTGGATCATTTCTCAGTGAATTGACTCAGCGTGTGTGTGTCAGTTCTCACTCAATCAACCAGTGCATATGTGTTCATGTGTGTGTTTCTCTTCATTCTGAGTCAGTGTATGTAGATGTGTGTGTTTGTGTGTGTTTGTGTGTTTGTGTTCATCACTTTCCTGTTCTGGTGTTCTGGGTAAACCACGGCCTGAAGCGTGCCCTGGGGTCCTGCCCTCCTCCATTTCAGTCTGTTTGCATCCATTGGTGCTGCTGCTCAAAGTTCTGTCCATACTGGTTCTGGCCCCAATTGAGGCAGTCCTTTTCTCCAGTGTCCTGCATCTTCTCCTTGTTCCGCTCCTCCTTAACTTGACCCTTTTGCTTCTGTAGCTCCTTCAGGGCTTGCTCCTTCTGTTGGAGCTTTTTCGTCAGGTTTGGCGACCTCCTGCTCCAGCAAGCTCCGGCCTGCTTTCAAGTCCTGTGTCTGGGACTCCAGGCCTGACTGATGGGTTCGATTATCAGCCAGCTCCTCCTGAGCCATGCTCAGTTTCTGCTCTGATGCCTTGAGCTCTTACTGAGGGCAGAAACCTCAGAGTCTTTTCCGTACACGTCAGATTGAAGTCCATTGATGTTTCCCTTGCTTTGCTCCACGGCCTTTTGCAGCTCTGCTGTTCGGCTCTTCTCAGAGGTCAGCTCCTGGCCGAGCCCCGACACCTGTGCCTTCAGCTTATTTTCTTCTTGTACTTTTGTCCATTCTGAGGTGCCTCCTGACATCAGTTACTCCTCCTGTCTCTGGCACGCCCTTTTTGCTGCCCGATCATCCATGTTGGTCCGTCACTGTACTGCACAGTTTTAATGCAGAGTTGTTAAGGTCAGCATTCTTTTGCTCGCCCTCACTTTTCATCTGGGCTTAATGGGCGTCTCGTCACAGCTCTGTCAGCTGAAGCTGTCTGGAAATCTCCCCCGTGTAGTGAAACGGGCCTTGGATTTAACGCTCTCCGTCTCCGCTGTTGTTGTGGGTCCAGCTGCTTTAGCATTTGGTCAGGGTCACATCAAAGATGGTAGAGGAGTGAGCAAAGATGGTAGAGGGGAGAGCAGGAGTCCAGGTCAGCCTCGGCTTTCCGGGCCGACAAAGCAGCCTGTAATCAAGCATAAAGAGAAAAAACAAAACAAAAACAAAACAAAAACAGACGAACAGGAAAATGATGTTGTGTTGGCTGTGTTATTCAGAGAGGGGAGAAACAACGGGGCCAGGCCCTGTGTCAGCCTTCTCTCCCCCTTTTTTTGTTTTTTCTCACCATATAATCAACTCATAACCCACCAAGTTGACAGGACAACACAGGTACATGTTAAAATTCTTAAGATCATGTTTAAAAGCCCAAAAAGGAATTTTCTTTCATTCAGTAATCACTTGTATTAATCAATCAGCAGAAAACATGTCACAATTTGACTCTTTTAACCACTAAATTTGTCGTGTCATCACTGGTTGGTCAGACCAGTGTCTTTTTTTTTTTTTTTGAAGTTAAGTTGTTGTCCTGCAACCCAGAGAGTTTATTTGTTAGTAGTGGATAAACTTTATCATTTAACAACAGGTGTATGTTAAGTTTCGCTGCTTTAACCTTGCTGGAAAATCTTCACGTGTTCATGAATGTAAGCTGGCGTCGTTGCCCACCTCTCAATTTTGAATACACGTAGACATTGAGGGCTAGGAGGAGGGACTATGCGCTTACCTGCTGCTCTCTGGCAGGTAGCTCCATGCCCTCCTGGGTTTTAATTGCACCTTAGAACACACATGCATCAACACTACAATGAGCGGGTGGAGGGAGGCTTGGAGTCTTCTCTCACCCCCGTTCTCTGCGGCCTGCTGGAGGTGGGGGGCTAGGAGGAGTTGGCCGTCCGACTGCGGTCTGGAGTGTGGGGCCTCCCTGCTGCTGCGGAGTCGGGGCGGTCTGCCTCTCCCCACCACAGGGAAAAGGGTAACACCACCTGGGTCTGGGTGCAGTTCCCCCCTCCAGGGGCAAGGGTACCTAGACCCGGTTCGTAGAGTACGCTTGGGGAGTGTGATCGTGTGTACAGCGTCTCTTTATGTCTGTCTCCACGTTGGTTGAGTGTGGAGTAAGTGCATATGAGAGCATGAGGGTGGGAATGGATGTTTGTATATGTGTGTACCTGTATGTCTGTGTCTATATGTCAGGTTGGGTATCAGACGCCACCTCTCTGGGGACATCTCAGGCCCTCCAAGGTTTGGAGGCCTATCTCCACCCACCACCACTTCCCCTGCCAGTGGCGGACTCCCTCAGGTATCGGTGCGTTGGTGGTTCTTTGTGTGTGGGGGTGGGCGTCCGGGTACACACCGGCTCACTCCTTGATGGCCGCTTATCGGGGCCTGGAGCCTGGGGCTCGCTCGGGCCACTTCAGAGGTGGGGTGCCCCCGGCCTCTCGGCCTGGGGCTCGGTCACTCAGGCACAGCTGGCTGCCAGCGGAGCTCATGGGCGCGTCACTGCAACCCCCCCTGGCTTCTGCTCCGCGGCTGCTGAGTGAGCCCTCATCTGGGACTCTCCTCAGCTCTTACTGGGACAGTGGCGCGGCTGCCCCTCTGCTGGTCTTCGTTGGTCTCTTGTGTTCTGGGGGCCTCTGGATGTCTGGAGTTTTGATCTCCTCCATACCTGCTTCATACCCTGGAGGATGGGGCTGTGGCCCCCCCACACTCCCTAGCAGATCGTTACATGGAGAAACCCTTGGAATGCAAGCATGCTGATCCACACAGGTATGCACACAGGTGTACACACAGGTATTCACAGACGCGGACTACAGCTTTCTTGGCTGCTGCCTCAAAGCACATTGTGTGCTGTCTATCTTGTGTGCTGCACAATATCGTTTATTATTTAGTATCTACTGATATTTTTTTTCTTTCTTCCCCCCTTCTCACCGTCTCTTCTCCCCTTTGGTTTTCTTTCTATCCCTCTCTTTCTTTCATTCTTTCATTCTGTCCCGTTTGTAGCAACTGAAAATAAAATAAATTCATAATTATAATAAAGGTCAATCAAATGGACCAATATGGCAAGACCATGATGATCCACTTGGTAAAATAAATCCGCTTGGCATCTTTCTTGGCCTTAAGACAACAATTCTGATGGGTAAAGATCCAAACGGGACACAAAAAAAAGAAAAAGAAAAAAAAGAATGTAAGCTGTTTCTTCATTGCGTGTGTGTGCGTTTGTAGGTGGGTTAATTTAACTTTTTCTCAAACAAGGCATTTCTCTAACACGTGCCTTTCTCTCACATTTCTCTGCTTGTGTGTGTTTTTGTTTCACCTTTTGTTGTGATGCTCCGGACGCCTTCCCAACCTCCACAAGTCTGTTGGCCCCAATTTTATGTGTTAAAAACTTCTCTTAATTTCTCCTCTAATTCTCTCCTCGCTGCTGTCTTTTCCACAGCTGCTGATTCTTGCTGAGTGTGGTTTCCATTACTATAATTTTGCTTCGGCCGCTGTGCTTGTGGGGGGCAGTTGGTCCAGGCCCGTAGCCACCTGTATTAACACACTAAGAGATTTATTTAATATCATTTTCATCACTGTTAAATAGACCAGCAGGCAACATGCCCACCTTTACAGTGCAGACTACATGCCAGTCTCCCAACACACTCCTCTCTCTACTTCTCAATAATTCTCCACTCTCCCTTTATTTCTCCTTTCTCTACGTCAGTTTTAAAACCCAACATATTTCATAGCACAAAACTGAAACAAATCACAGCTGTATTTATCACACAATCTTACTCTGCCGACTGAAGTGCCAGTCTAAATCATGCACGATTTGTCTCTTCTATATCAAAACCCAGCCAAACATCAAACATTCACCGTAGTCATTCAAAATCTTATTTGTAATATTATAATCAGCAAAATCAGCGTTTTAATTACAAGCATGTATCATTGTTTGCAAATCATAATTATAAAACTCAATAACACGCTAAACAGCAAGCAAAAGTCCTCTGTGCGCTTCACAGCAGCCACCTCATTTGCATGTTCACACACCGTCTAAAAATAGCTCGCAGCGCTGCAGCTGCACGTCACACACAGTCTCACACAAAGCTCTGTTATTTTATATTACAAAGACGTCTTATATTTACAATCACTGCAAGGCCTGACAGATTTAGCACCTACACAATTTTGACAAATTTAAGTTAACGGGTCCAACTGAAGAAAGTCCAACTTTTTTGTGATCAATTAACCAGTATCAGCCTCTAACTGTATCTGACCTCATCTCTAAAGTCCCTAACTCAATTTAACAGTGTCCGAAAAAGCGCAGATACCGTTCCAAACGGTAAAGTGGTGCAACCACTAGTTATTCTGGAGTGCCCCAAGCTCCACAGTGACCAACTGACTATCCCTCAAAGAGGACAAGGCCTAGGCGTCCCCGACCTTGGCAAGCGTTACCTCTGAGCACTGCGCTTCTTAGCAGCCTCTAACGGCCATCCTATAATAATTTATAACACTTTAAAACAACAGTCAACCCCCCAAAACAAGAGTATGACTGAGGCAGGTGCAACCTAGAGGTCAATGGAGCCCCTAACTCACAACATGACCACCCAGGTCCACTCTATAACTACTTGAGCCTCTAACTCACAAAATGACCAATTCCCTACCAAACTACTTGAGCCTCTAACTCAATTTCTTAGCAGCCTCTAACTGCATTAAACACTTGAGCCTCTAACTCAATTTCTTAGCAGCCTTTAACTGCATTAAACACTTGAGCCTCTAACTCAATTTCTTAGCAGTCTTTAACTGCATTAAACACTTAGCAGCCTCTAACTGCATTAAACTCATGAGATTTTTTCATCAAAATCAAAACAGGCCTTCTCCAGTAACTTCAGTGAGTAGACTTTAATTTAATCATGTCCAATTTGGCACACTTTGGAAATAATTCAACAGGTAGTGCCTTACCTTTGTATAAGCCGGCTTATGCCCACTCACATCAGACCACTGGCTTGTGCCTGTCCGTTCGACAACCTCGGACCGTCCAAACCTCCAACTTCCACCCCAATACCACAGGACGAGCCCCCAAACTGTTACGGATTCAAATATTGGGGATGGATACAAGAGGAAAAACCACAATAACAACACTGGTCCGGCCGGGTTGAGTCAAACAATGATTTTAATGATCACACGCGTGGGAGATGGACACCGTACGCAGACAGCATCAGATCTCAAAATGGTGGAGCATTGATCAAACTCTTATAGCCTCTCGTGGCCCCCACCTAATCATAAAAGCCTAAACATTCACATGCTTTCTCTCACACAGCGCCTAAGCTACGACCTTGGCTCCCTGTTTATCTGCTCCTGCTGAGATGGGGCAGAAAACTCCAGTATATTCTGTTCTCTTCTAATCAGACAAATAAGGCGATGACTTTCTGCGAACAGTATTTCTTATAGCTCAGCAGTATAATGCATCATAAAACAATATCATTCATTCACAATAAATCAGCAGTCTAATATAATGGAAATCAGTTTAACAAATGCAATAGTTACCACCTTCTTCTAATTCAGGAGAATAATGCAAACTAAAACTACATAATAATTCACAATCTTTAATTAGGGGTATAACATGGCATAAAATAATATTATAATCTCACAAATCCCACTACTTCAAAACCGTTCAACTTAGAAAAAGCATTCAAACACTGTTAGATTCCTCTTCTTTTGGACATGACTGCTTCTATTTTTCTGATTTTTAACATTTATATTTTTAAAATTATTCAACTTTATTCAACAAAAAATTCCCATGTATTTCAATGGAGAGACCCTTCAAATCCTCATTCAACTTCCTCCTCTTTAAACTGTATCTACTTCCACATACATTGACATAGAGCCTCCATTCAAACTTTAAAACGAAGACAAGACATTCAACTATCCAACTTGTATTTATCTTTTCAATATCTATCATACTTTTTCTTCAGTTCCAGTTTAAGTTTCATGATGTTTTTTTCACCCGTTTCAGAGTTTATAATGGGTGTGTATGGGACGGAATGTTGCCACCAGAGTGAGACAGCTCAACCGCTAGAGTGAGAGGAGGGGGGGAATTAACCTTAAAATCTTTTCTTAAAACTGCTGCTGTGTCTGCAGCGTTTGCTCTACTGGTATGATTTTACCCTCAAAACGTAGCCATCGCTGTCTTCTTTCATCCAATGTGTTTACTATTGTAATAGGTGTTATGGTTCTTTCATAAATGTCACCAATGCACAGCCTCCTCCCTCCAACTCTTCCATAGACTCTAATCTTAAAATGGCTCAGAAAGTTTGTTTGAAAATCAGAAGTACAGGCTGTCTTTACACTGTCACCACGTCGATATAATAAACTCCACAGGCATGAAAAGTGAGAATTCGGTAGACTAGACATTGGTGCCGCTCACGGTGAAAGAATTTCGTCAATACGACTTGTACTTTTCATTTGGGAACGATTTGTTTCGGCTGACTTTTCTGTTCATTTTAAGCAGCAAAAGTGAGGTGCATGTCTGTGTCCATGTGTATGGAGCCATTGGGTGCAGTCACTATAGCAACCAGGCTCACACCTGCCTGCTTAACGAGCTCTGCCTGCCACTCTGCCAAGATTCATCTTAAACACTTCTCTTTCAACTGCTGCTGTGTCCACAGTGTTTGCTCTACAGCCATCATTTTACCCTCAAAACGTCGCCATCGTTGTTCTCTTTCTAACACTGTGTCTTTCAAAGCTCAGACATTTAAAATTTTTAAACGGTGTGGATCCAAGTGGAGGGATCACATTTGAGTCATTCAGTGATTCAAAGAATATGACCTTTTAATATTCATTCAGATGTTTTCTGACTCTAAATTTTCTTTTCTCATTTCTTAGGTTTTTCTAATTTACATTTAAAACATTTTCGGCTATTTTCCAACTTCTTCTTCTGTGTAAACGTCAGCTTTTAGCAGTTCAGCACCTTTGTTTTCAGGTTAAATTCTGTATTTTTCATCTCATTCAAAATTTTTAACTCAAAATTCAGCAATTAATTCATTTCAGTGCATACATTCAGATTCAAGCATTCACACTGCAGTTTCTTCAGAAAATGCACTTTCTAGTTAGTGTGAATGCTTTTAAAAGCATTCACAGTATTGTTCTTCTAATCTTTATTATTGTGTGGATGCTTTAAGCACATTATTGACTTCCTGTTTCTCTTTATTCTTCATACTTTATTGTGTGGATGCCCTCAAGGGCATATTTTTGCTGGTTTTAAGACAGTGTCACTATAATTATTGTGCGAGTTACGGTTTTTTCACAATTTGCCTCGAAGTGACACAAGGTCTAAAAACTCCCCATTCAAAGTCTATGGGGAGGTTCTGAAACTCAGAGCTGAAATACTGAAACTGAAGGCATTTTCAAATCGTCATATCTCCTTAAAGAAGCAAAGTTAAGACATGAGGCTTGTCCCCGTATATCTTCAGACACTCCTGACGCTCACAATTCAAGAATTATTTTCTCACCTATTACCGTTCTGAGATGAGTTAGACTTGTTTGAGGGGTGGAAATCTGTCCTCCTCTCATTTTTCAAATTCCGAAAATGAAGCCGTAGAGAGATACTCCCATACAGTATGTGACAAAATTTGATTCGATTTGATTGATGACCCTAATCATGACCTTTTGACCTCCCCCCCGGAAGTGTGTAATTTGATCCCCTAAGCGTGACGAATTGCATCCGGAGAAGGGAGGGGGAAACCCCGGAAGCGCGCCACCTGCCCCTAAGCGTGACGAATTGCATCCGGAGAAGGGAGGGGGAAACCCCCGGAAGTGTGTAATTTGATCCCCTAAGCGCGCCACCTGTTGCGCCACCTGTTGTTGGAAAAAAAAAGAAAAAAGTTTTTAGAGGGAGGGAGGGTCTGCGGCAGGGGAGGGGAATAAAAGCAGAGAGGAGGCCGTCACAATTTCTAGGCACAGACGCAAGATGGATCCTTTCATTCTGCAGCCCAGCAGCATTCCTGTGTACTTGGACAGCGAAGAGATCTGCTCTTCCGAGGCCTCTAGCATGGGAGGCAGCAGCAGCGAGTGGTCCTCGTCGATTATAAGCGACACCCCCGTCACCGTATACAGTAACAGATCCGAAGCAACCGCCGCTCCGCGGAAAGAAGGCTTTGAGTATGACATATTCAAATACAGCATATTTACTATGGAAGGCCTCGATCCAGACCTTGTGACCCTACCGGAAATACTCCGGAAGTGTCTAGTCATTTTCAGACCTGATGCGTCATGTTCCCTAAGCATGAGGGGAGGGGTATGGTTGCTGAAGCATAGGGGTGATGCAGCAGTTGACTCTGTGCTGTATAGAGAGACAGAGTGGCAGTTAGTTTTCCACAAACTCATAGTTTGAATTCTGTTTCAATATTATGACAATTTTCTCTGTATTTTTTTTTTTTTTTTTACAATAGCGGATGTAATTTTACTTTCTTAAGCTGCACCGGCGCTTGTAATGGGAAAAAAGAGTGACTTCCTGTAGAGAACCGTTTCTTTCTAATAGTATTTTATTTTCCTATAATACAGACGCAGTAAAAAAACCTTTAAGATGATCTGTCTAGCAACAAAATGCATTTTTAGGCTACACCATAGCTTGTGATGAAAAGAAGAACTTTCTATCCGCTTGTAACCTACAGGCTGCCTACCCCGTATGTGTAAAAATGAATAAATATCCCTTAGTGAATACTTTTCTTTGAATACTACTTTTCCTTTTGAGAATCCCTTTTACAAGGGACTGAAAAAGAAACCACAATTGCCGTGACAGGCGATCTTGTTTCAAACACACACACACACACACACACCGCGGGTCAAGGAGGAATGAGACAGCGGTAGAGTTTTTTTCTTCATTACTTTTACAATGGGTTTTCTCAATAGACAGAAAATGAAAATGAGGAGTCAACAGCCGATATTATCATTGCTTGTAACCCGGTAAATAATTTCGTACATCTCCCCATAAAATAAGCCTTAGTGGAAAAAAGCTCATATTCTGTCACGGTCCCCGTGTCTCTCTGGTTGGCCCATGCTGGCTACAGGTTTTGTGGTTGTTAGTTTTAGTTTTTTGTCTCTCCTCCTCCTCTCTGCCTGGGTGGAGCTCATTACGGGCTCCCACTCTTGGCCCACGCACCCCTGTGGATGGTGTCCACCTGCGGCTGATCTGGCTGATTTCCCCAGCTGCTATTTAAGGCAGTGGCACAGAGCAGCTCACCGCTGGAACGTCGAACCACCTGAGTTCGTGCTCGCGGCATATTCAAAGAAGAATCGCTTACACGTGTTTTATGTTGTGGAACTAACCTTGACCTTCTGTCTGTAGATTCTGGACCGAATCACCGGACCTGTCCAAGTGGGGCAGTGTGTGGAGTGTTGGAGCGAGTGCGGCTGAAGAGGAGTGCGTGTGTGCGGAGGAGCGGTGGCGGTGACTGAGTGGAAGAGGAAGCGTGTGTGTGGATTCCCCACCCCCCCTTCTCTCCCTGGAGCCCTGGACCCCCTCCCAACTCACTGTACATATATTTTGCACTAAGGTGATCCCTATTGTAAATAAATCCCCTTTTTGTTTCCTTGAAAGAACTGTCTGCGCGTGAGTCCGTTCAGTAGCCATGACAGAACGTTCCAGCCAGAATATGGACTCAGCAGACCAAGACCCAGTCCAGCGAGCCCTCGCGTCACAGGAGGCGCTACTGGTCCGCCACGAGGCAATGTTCTCACACCTGCTAGGCCAGATTGCGTCTCTCACCCAGGCAGTGGCTCGGCTTACACCGCTGGAAGGAACGCCCTCGGTGGCTCACCCCGCCCCGCAAGGAGCCGAAGCCCCAGCTATGGAGCCGGCTGCAGCTGAGGTAACAGCCCCCTCTGCTCTGGAACCTGGCACCACAGGTCTTCGTCTACCTGCCCCTGAGCCCTTCTCTGGTGAGCTGTCCAAATGTGCAGGATTCTTAACGCAATGCTCTTTGGTTTTCCGCCAACAGAGACATTTGTTTGAAGATGATGGAGCAAGAATCGCATTTTTTGTTCAGTTGTTACGTGACCGCGCACTGCTGTGGGCACAGGCAGCGCTTAAAGCCAATCCAGACATAACCTACGCTGTTTTTCTCTCGAAATTTAAAAATGTTTTTGAGAAGGGATCCGGCGCCGAAGCAGCAGCTCATCGGTTGCTGAACCTGAAGCAGGGGAAGCGGAGTATGGCAGACTACTCCATTGACTTCCAGATTCTGGCTGAGGAGACCGGCTGGGGTGAGGATGCATCACGTTGTACCCTTCTAAATAACCTTTGTGAAGAGTTAAAGGATGAATTAGCCATTCGGGAATTGCCCTCCTCGCTAGATGCTTTAATGAGTTTGTGTGTGAAAGTAGACGGCCGCCTGCGCGCACGACGGAGTTCCCGGCTCCACACCTTTCATGAGCCTTCGGGGCAGCCCAAGACGGCGCCCGGAGGAGCCCAGGCAGAGCTCCGTGAGCGAAGGGAGGAGTTGGATCAGGAGGAGCCCATGCAGTTGGGGCACTCCCGGGTTAGCGCCACTGAGCGCCATCGCCGTTTGGTTTCTGGTGAGTGCTTGTTTTGTGGCAAGACAGGCCATTTCGTGGCAACCTGCCCATTGCGATCAAAAGGGCGCGCCCGCCAGTAAAGGCAGGAATACTGGTGGGCGGGCTCTCTCAAGATTCACCTCCACGTTTTTTGCTGCCAGCCAAGATAACTAAGCAAACCATGACACACTCTCTGTCAGCTTTAATAGACTCTGGCGCCGAACAAAACTTTATTGACACAAATCTCGCCAAACGCTTAAACTTGGTCTGTGACTCATTGCCACACCCCCTTCATGTTTCTGCTTTATCGGGGCAGCGCCTACCGGACATCACTCACGTCACAGAGCCAGTTACCCTCACGTTATCTGGAAATCATTCTGAAACAATCAGCCTTTTCGTGTTTCAGGCTCCACACGCGCCTTTGGTTCTGGGCCACCCCTGGTTACGACACCACAATCCTCGCATAGATTGGAAGAGGGGGTGCGTGTCTGGGTGGGGGGAGGAGTGTCATATGGACTGTCTTAGATCAGCCCCTCCCCTCGCCTCTACTGTCGAACCGCCCCCAGCTTTGGAACCACCGGACCTCTCCTCTGTGCCGCCAGTTTATCACGACTTGGCCGAGGTGTTTTGCAAAGACAGGGCGAGGTCGTTACACCCCCACCGGCCATACGACTGCGCCATTGAATTGCTTCCTGGGGCTCCATTGCCCACGAGCCGCTTGTACAGCATCTCGCAGCCTGAGCGGGTAGCAATGGAGACGTACATCTCAGAATCCTTGGCTGCTGGCATAATACGCCCTTCCTCGTCCCCAGTAGGGGCTGGGTTTTTCTTTGTGGAGAAGAAGGACAAATCGCTACGTCCTTGCATTGATTACCGGGGGCTGAACAAAATTACGGTCAAGAATAAATACCCTCTCCCACTTCTCTCCTCCGCATTCGAACTCCTTCAAGAGGCCACAGTGTTCACCAAACTGGACCTCCGAAATGCATATCACCTGGTCAGACTCCGAGACGGCGATGAGTGGAAAACCGCTTTCAACACACACCTCGGTCATTTCGAGTACCTGGTGATGCCGTTCGGGCTAACCAACGCCCCAGCCATCTTCCAAGCGTTGGTTAACGACGTGCTCCGTGATTTCTTAGATCGTTTCGTTTTCGTCTATCTGGACGACATCCTGATTTTTTCTAAGTCTGAAACCGAACATGTTGCCCAGCGGCTGCTAGAGAACAGACTTTTCGTCAAAGGGGAGAAATGTGAATTCCACGTTCAAACAGTGCCGTTCCTGGGTTACATAATTGACCAGGGCAACCTCAAACCAGATCCGGCCAAGATCAAAGCGGTAGTGGAATGGCCGGAACCAACTGATCGCCGTAAGCTTCAGCAGTTCCTCGGCTTTGCGAATTTTTATCGCCGGTTCATTAGGGACTTCAGTAAAATCGCTCTGCCTTTGACCCGCTTAACCTCTCCTAAGTTCTCTTTTCAGTGGGATCAGGCGGCCCAAAAGGCCTTCACACAGCTCAAGGACCGATTCACCACCGCACCCATCCTGGCTCAGCCCGACTTGCGACTCCAATTCATTGTGGAGGTGGATGCCTCCGACTCGGGGGTCGGCGCGGTGCTCTCACAACAGCGAGAGGGTAAGCTACGGCCCTGTGCCTTCTTCTCTCGCCGCCTCTCCCCAGCCGAACGCAACTATGACGTGGGAGACCGGGAGCTCTTGGCTATAAAACTGGCCTTGGAGGAATGGAGGCACTGGTTGGAGGGCACGGCTCAGCCATTCATTGTATGGACGGACCACAAAAACCTGGCTTACCTGCAAACAGCAAAACGTCTCAATGCTCGACAGGCCAGGTGGGCTCTTTTTTTCACCCGTTTCAACTTTTCAATCTCTTACAGACCGGGCTCGCGGAATGTGAAGCCGGATGCCCTATCACGGCAGTTCTCGGTGCCTGAGGAGAGGCAGGACCCTGAACCCATCCTGCCAGCGACTTGTGCCGTTGGTACAATAACATGGGAAATCGAGTCGGCCATTCGTGAGGCTCAGCGGGCTGAACCAGATCCAGGAGGAGGACCAGCGGGGCGGCTCTTTGTTCCATCGGCCACTCGGTCTCAGGTACTGCATTGGGCTCACACTGCCCGCTTCACATGTCACCCAGGAGTACACAGAATGATCACCTTCCTTCAGCGCTACTTCTGGTGGCCCACATTATCACGAGACGTTCGGGAGTACGTCTCTGCCTGTTCAACCTGCGCCTGCAACAAGCTGGGACATCAACCTCCGGCCGGCTTGCTGCTGCCTTTACCCACACCGTCTCGGCCGTGGTCCCATATCGCGGTGGATTTTGTTACCGGCCTCCCACAGTCAGCAGGTAACACCACTATAATGACTATTGTTGACCGCTTTTCAAAGGCTGCGCATTTTGTTGCACTCCCCAAGCTCCCGACGGCCCTGGAGACGGCTCGGCATCTCATGCATCATGTGTTCCGCCTCCATGGCATCCCGGAGGACGTGGTCTCGGATCGTGGGCCGCAATTCACCTCTCGTGTGTGGAAGGAGTTCTGCTCGGCGCTAGGAGCCAAGGTCAGTCTCTCCTCTGGTTACCACCCGCAGAGCAACGGACAAACCGAGCGCACTAACCAGGAGCTGGAGACCGCTCTGCGCTGCATAGTTGCTGCCAACCAAACCATCTGGAGCGACCAACTGCCCTGGGTGGAATATGCCCACAACAGCCTGACGTCTGCAGCTACAGGGCAATCTCCGTTTGAGGCCTCCCTGGGGTATCAGCCTCCTCTGTTCCCTGCTCTGGAAGGTGAGCACTTTGTCCCTTCGGTCCAGTTTCACCTTCGTAGGTGTCGCCGGGTTTGGAGGGCCACCCGTGCGGCCTTGCTGCGCACGAAAGAACGCAACAAACGTCTGGCCGACCGGCGCCGCACTCACGCTCCTGAGTACACCATCGGTCAAAAGGTTTGGTTGTCCACACGCTTCGTTCCTGTTCATGCCGAATCGAAGAAGCTCACCTCAGCCTTCATCGGGCCTTTTGAAATTGCTGCTTTGATAAACCCTGTTTCTGTTCGCCTTAAGTTGCCGCGCAACATGAAGATACACAATGTCTTCCATGTGTCTCAGATTAAGCCGTGTCTCTCCAGTCCATTGTGCCCTCCTTCCAGGCCCCCTCCGCCCGCTCGGGTCATTGGTGGCCTCCCTGCCTACACGATCTCCCGCATCATGGACTCTCGCCGTCGCGGGAGGGGTCTTCAATATCTGGTGGACTGGGAGGGTTATGGCCTTGAGGAACGTTGCTGGGTTCCCCGCTCCGCTGTGTTGGATCCCGGGATGGTTGCCGACTTTCATCGCCTTCATCCGGGTGAGCCTGGTGGGTCGCCGGGAGGCTCCCGTTAAGGGGGGGGTACTGTCACGGTCCCCGTGTCTCTCTGGTTGGCCCACGCTGGCTACAGGTTTTGTGGTTGTTAGTTTTAGTTTTTTGTCTCTCCTCCTCCTCTCTGCCTGGGTGGAGCTCATTACGGGCTCCCACTCTTGGCCCACGCACCCCTGTGGATGGTGTCCACCTGCGGCTGATCTGGCTGATTTCCCCAGCTGCTATTTAAGGCAGTGGCACAAAGCAGCTCACCGCTGGAACGTCGAACCACCTGAGTTCGTGCTCGCGGCATATTCAAAGAAGAATCGCTTACACGTGTTTTATGTTGTGGAACTAACCTTGACCTTCTGTCTGTAGATTCTGGACCGAATCACCGGACCTGTCCAAGTGGGGCAGTGTGTGGAGTGTTGGAGCGAGTGCGGCTGAAGAGGAGTGCGTGTGTGCGGAGGAGCGGTGGCGGTGACTGAGTGGAAGAGGAAGCGTGTGTGTGGTTTCCCCCCCCCTTCTCTCCCTGGAGCCCTGGACCCCCTCCCAACTCACTGTACATATATTTTGCACTAAGGTGATCCCTATTGTAAATAAATCCCCTTTTTGTTTCCTTGAAAGAACTGTCTGCGCGTGGGTCCGTTCAGTAGCCATGACATATTCGAATAAGTTTATTCCCCTCTGTGGGAAAGAGTTTTTTTCTCAGAGTCAACCATGACGCGAGTTTTGTCAACAGGAGACAAGCAAGAACAAGGGTAGACAACTGTTGCCCATAAAGTAAAACAAATATCCGCCTCTAAGTCGTATTTTACCGTTGCAGAATGTGGAAAACAGACAGCCCTCACAAGAAGGCACCCAAAAAGGAAATTGGATACCCCAACTCTCCCGACTGCGCACACACACACACACACACACACACACACACACAAAAACAGAGACCTGAAGGATGAGAAAAAAAAAAACCCTCTCTAACTGACAATATTGTCAGGAGAAAGATGCGAAAAAACAGATGCCTCGCTAGACGAGGATAAAATAAGAGAGGGGAGTCAAAAGAGCCGTTATCCGCTCAAACCCCTACTGTGACAGTTCTACCAATCGCGAGGAAGAATCAGTGAATATTATGTCAGCATTCCGTTCAAACAACGCCGCCGATCAGAGCGCCAGGGCCATCTCGCCAGAAGTATTCGTACCTCACCCCGGTAAGCCTTTTTTTCTTACGACTTTAAATTATATATCAACAGAGATGTCAATAATTTGATTACTTTCTTTTAGATTTCTACATCAACGATTTCACGCACGTGGACTACGGTGCGATTAAATAAGTATATATCATTTTTTAAATAAGTTTAGATAGACTTTTTTTTTTTCAAACGAAAACTCTGTTACTTACTTACAGAGGCTATCGATAGCGCGGTGAGTAGCAGCATAAATCCGGCCGTTTTCCGAGGCGATTTAGACGCCATCCTCCCTGCAGAACCTCCGCTGCCGATCGGCGAAAGACCGCGGCGAGAAGACGATGATATTTTCGTCTCCGCATACCAGGAGAACTGCGGAGAAAAAAGTTTTAAATCCGAAGGTAAACAATATGTTGCATTATCCGCCATTTTGTTGAATAACAGGATGTGACGGAGTAATCCGAGCGTGCTATACCGCCCCTCCCGACTTGGAGCGGATTTTTAAAGTTTGTTTTATTTCTCGACAGCCGAGATTGAGAATATACCTATTCAAACCCCCGCTACAGACAATCGGACGGAGGAGCGAGGTAAATAAAAAGTTTTTCATTCTCAAAAATAGGAAGGAGGAGATTGTTTTCTTAAAACTTTTCTCTCTTCTGTTTTATTTCTCGACAGAGACCGATACAGAAATCAGGCGGAGGAGGAACCGTCCAGAGCTCCTCCTCCTCCTCCTCTCAGGAGACTGAGAGGTAATTGATGGGGGATGAATCGACCCTAATAAATAATTATGTTGTATTAATAAACTTCTCCGCTCTATAAAAAATGTATGTTTTAAAAATACATTCTGTCTGTCTTTTCTTACAGGTCGTCGGCTACTTCATAAGAAGAGAATCCTTGGAGACCTCGCTTTCATGTACGCCATAACAGTCCGTGCATATGCATCAATATATCGACACAAGGACCTGTAAAGGGATGCAAAGTAAAAGCATACACATGTAAAAGTCTGTGAATTAAGAAATAAAGAAAATCATGTCGGAAGAACGCAGCATTCCTGACGCTTTGTTGGAAGCCGTGGCAGAATTGAACAGAGACGATCATATAGTCCCACCGATTGACCCCCTACAGCCTTTAGAAAACGCTTTGCAAGCCCTCCTTCAAAACATTGAAAAACGAACGGCGTCCCGGTCTACTGAACTTTGACCCTCTGCAACCGTTAGAAAATGCTCTTCAGCTCTACGACCAGCAGAGGGAGGAGCAGGTGCAGCCCGCGGAGGAGGAGCGGCCTGCGGAGCATCAACAAGGAGGAGGAGGAGGAGGAGGAGGATCTCGGGTACAGAACGATGGGGTGACTCACCGCGAACAATTTAATAATTTTGAATAAGGCGAGTATTTAACATTCCCTCTCCGGATGAAGCGACCGACCTCGCTCAATTTTACCTCGACGTCAGGGATAATTTTGTAGATCTAGCGGATAGGGTCAGACCGGAAGTTAGTCGTAACGATCGGGTTCACTGGAGATCATCAGTGAGCACGCGCGAAATCACGCTGTTTTTAACGTCGACGAAAGCGTTGAAAACATTGTACCGGTTTTGAGGACCTGTTGGCCAGGCTGATACAATCAAACGGCGCGATCGTGGCGGGCTCTCCCCTAGAAATTGTTGTGCAAGTAATTAGAAATCCTAGAGGCGGCAGCAATGACCCGCGTAAAAAGATTCGCAGAACGTTAGATGATGAAATTCTAGTCAAAAAACGACACTGTCTGTATGTGGTAAGAAACAAAAACGATAATCTGTGTTTCGGCATTAACCTGGCCCACCTCACTCAACCTCATTTCACAGATAAACAGGCCCTGGAACGCGGCAGAGAGCTGCAACGTTTAGCGGGGCTGAGCGATCGCACCCAGGTAACCCTCACCGACATAGGTAAATTCGAGCAAATACTAAATCGTAAAATCGTCGTGTTTTCCGCCCGCCCGAGGACAGGACTCTTTCGCTAATCGAAACAGAGTACCCAAACACGCATCACCCGCTGTACTTATTCTTATTCCGGCATCACTATTACGGGATAAAAAATCTAAAAACATTTTTAGGAATCCCGTACATTTGCGAGGAGTGTCACCGCGGGTATTATAAACGCGAGGAACACTTTTGTCAAAACCGCTGCAACCTCTGTTTTGCCCCGCGTGCCCCGCTCACTTTCTGGACTCTGTAATCTGTACGGATTGTAACAGATCATGTCGCACACGCGAGTGCTACTTGAAGCACAAACAGCCCAGAATTCACTCCAGTTCCGGTCTCAGCGTTTGTCAACAATTGTATAAATGTCCGGACTGCAAACTCCTCTCCCGTCGCGAAAAGCACAGGTGCACAGCCGTCAGATGTAAAATCTGCCGCGCGGAGCTTCCTCCCGACAAAAATCAGCACCTGTGTTACATTCAACCTCTGAAACACGAAAGCTTCGACACCGCTTCCATAATCTTTTATGACTTTGAAACCTTCCCAGACCGGGAGGGGGCGCACGTCCCTTACCTAGTGTGCACAAAATCGCTAGAAGGAGAAGAGTGGCACGCTTACGGTGTAGACTGCGTTGAAAAGTTTCTCCAAAGATACAGAAGGAAAAGATATAGAGAGACCACGTTAGTTGCGCACAACGCGAAAGGGTTTGACCGGCTATTTAATTCTAAGTCACCTGGTGGGAGAGGGGATGACGCCCTCGCTCATCATGCAAGGCAGTAAAATTATATGTTTCACAGAATCCGATTTCCTTCTCAAATTCATAGACTCGCTTTCTTTCCTCACCATGCGTCTCAGCGCTATGCCCAAAGCTTTAGGCTTCGAGGACAAATCCAAGGGATTTTTCCTCACAAATTCAGCTCGCGGGACCGTTTAAAATACGTGGGTCCGTACCCGCCTCCTTCGGATTACGGGGGTAGAAAGCATGTCCCTCTCCGAACGGGAGGAGTTTTTGCGTTGGCACGGCGAGGCCTCCCGTGGGGTGTTTAACTTTGAAAAAGAGTCCCTGTATTACTGCCGAAACGACGTTAATATCCTGAGGGAGGCATGCGTAAAGTTCAGAGACGGGTTTATAGGCGAAACTAAAGTCGACCCTTTCAGCTGCGTCACTATAGCTTCCGCCTGCATGAAAGTGTTTCTCACCAATTTCCTAACCAAAAACACTCTGGCCATCCCCTCGCCCGACAACTACGGGCGCAGGTTCCAAGCCTATTCGCACGCGTCCATTCAGTGGCTGAGTGGGTAGCTCGCTCTCAGAAAATCCCCATTCAACACGCTCTCACAACCGGAGGGGAGAAAAAAATAGGCCCGTTACTTTTGTCGACGGATACGCGCTGGGTGTGGGAATTTCTGGGATGCTTTATCACGGCTGTCCAAAATGCTACAGGCCTGAGGAATCTGCCTTTGACCCGCGCTCCTTACGGGGACCTGCACGCCTCTGACCGAGGGCGAGGCTCCGGGAGCTGAGAAACGTTTACAGAGTCGCACGGTCACGCTGTTGGGAGCACGAGTGGAGCGAGATGAAAAAATCGAACGAGGAGGTTAAAAATTTTATGCGGACCTACGAAGCCCCGGAACCTCTGTGTCCTCGCTCGGGCTTTACGGAGGGCGCACTTCGGCCTTTGAGGCTGCGTACATCGCCTCGCCAGGAGAAATGTGTATTACGTAGACGTCACATCCCTGTACCCTTACGTCAACGCCAAGCGCGCCTACCCTCTGCATCACCCTCAAATCATCAGAGAGAATTTTGCAGACCCTCGCAGTTATTTCGGGTTGATCAGAGCCACCGTTTACCCGCCGCGCGGGCTCTATTTCCCCGTTCTACCGTACAAAACCCCCGGAGGTAAATTAATATTCTCCCTCTGTCGCACCTGCGCCGAGACTAATCATCAAAGCGGCCCGTGCCTTCACGACGACGAGGCCAGAGCTCTCACCGGGGTCTGGGTCACCGTCGAGTTTAACAAAGCCTTAGAATTGGGTTACAGAGTGGCTAAAATCACAGAGGTCTGGCACTTTGATAGCCGCAGCAGCGATATTTTCGCCGGTTATATTAACACTTTTCTCAAAGGCAAACAGGAAGCCTCCGGCTATCCTCCGGAAGCTCGCGACGAGGATGGGAGGAGCAAATACGTGGAAGAGTACCACAGGCATCAGGGGATACGTTTAGACCCGTCAAAAATAGAGGTGAATCAGGCCAAAAGACAAGTTTCGAAATTGTGTCTCAACAGTTTCTGGGGAAAGTTTGCTCAGAGAACCAGCCTGACTCAGACCACTCTGGTCAGAAAGCCCAGTCAGTTTTTTAACTTCGTCTTTTCGGGCCAGTACGACTTTAAACACGTCTCTTTTTTAAAGACCAAAAAACAGGAAGTGGCTTTAATTCAGTGGAGTTATAACGAGCGGTGCGTGATACCTCCCGGCGCGACCAATAACGTTTTCATCGCCGCTTTCACCACAGCCTACGCCCGTCTAAAACTCTACGAGTATTTAGAAAAATTGCAGCGCTGCGTTCTGTACACCGACACCGACTCTCTGATCTACGTAGTGAAAGAGGGGGAGGAACCTTTAGAGCTGGGCAACTATCTAGGGGATCTCACGGACGAATTAGACGGGGACACCATCCAGGAATTTGTCTCCGCGGGTCCAAAGAGTTACGCCTACCGAACCAGAAACAAAAAGAAACTGGTGGTAAAAATGAAAGGAATAACGCAGACGAGAGAATGTTGCGAACGTGTCAATTTTGACAGTATGAGCGGGTTGGTGGAAAGTTACCTTTCAGGTATGAAAGAGGCGGAGCTCGAGACCCCTCAGCACGGCATTCAGAGGGATAAGAGAGGCTTTGTACTCAAAAACAGAACATTTCAGAAAAAGTTTTGCGTGGTTTACGACAAGAGACGTCTCTTTCCAGACGGTACAACTCTGCCTTTCGGGTACTAGTGTTTTTGGTTTTGTTTTTGTTTTTGTTTTCTTCTCTAAAAAAAAAAAAAAAAAAAAAAAAAAATGGAGGAAACTGATTTTGATCACAGACTGAAAGTGCCTTTTTCCTGTCTCGTTGTGGGGCCTAGGGGGTGTGGGAAAAACTCATTTTGTAAAGTGTGTTTTGGAAAACTGCGAACGCGTCATGGATACTGTGCCCCGAATATTGTGTGGATTTATACTTCTTTTCAACCCATGTACGGAGGAGCTTTCAAAGACCAATAAAAACATTAAAGTTGTCGAGGGGCTGCCTGATTCTTTCGAAGATTTCCGAGACGTTCTGGTGGTGCTGGATGACGTCATCTTTCAGGCCTCGGATCACCAGGAAGTGGTTAAAATTTTCACTCAATACCTGCCACCATAAAAACGTCTCGGTCATGATGCTGACCCAGAACTGTTTTCCATCAGGGTAAATACAGCCGCACCATCAGCTTAAACTCCAATTATATGGTGTTGTTTAAAAACCCCAGAGACAAGCTGCAGATTGAGATTTTGGCCCGTCAGATTTTCCCTTCGCAAAAACATTTTTCTCAGACAGTTTCAAAGACGCCACCGAGGAGCCCCACGGGTATTTAATCCTCGATCTCATCCCTCGTGCCCAGAACGCTAACAGAGTGCGCGCCGGTCTGCTTCCGGGACAGTACCCCGTCATTACCTGCCCAAACCCAAGTAGCCATGTCTCAGCGTATAAAAAGAAACGCAGTCTTACTGCAAGCTCTGTACCACGCAGTCGCCGGCAGAAACGCAAAGACATTCTCGCTCACAGCTCCCCGGATTTCCTCCAGGCGCTGTGCGAGATAGCTTTAAATCTTTTAAAGGGGAACATACCTCTTTCCGCTTCTCAATACCAAAAACTGAAACGCCAGAAAAAGATCATCAGGCTGCTGGCCTGACAAGAAAACAAGCTTAAAAACCGTAAACGTCAAGTTTTAAAGAAACAAACGGGTGGGTTTCTTTTCCCTCTGCTGTCTGCAGCCGTTCCCATTCTGGGGAACCTGCTGGGAGGAATATTTCAGAAACGCTGAGATGTTTAAAAAAATGATTCTCGTTCCCTCTCACGAGTTGAAAAAACTGACCCGACCCACCGAGCCTACCGTCAGAGAAACTGCCAAAGACGATTTGGACGAAAGGATGAAAGCCATACTGGAGGATCCGCGGTTAAATTCGTACGAAAAAGTCAAAAGATACGAGTCTCTGCTGCGGAGATATCTCACACTCTCTAAACAGGGTCGGGACGAGGAGAGTCGGGTGACTTTCCACCTCCCGCCCGAGGAGGCGCAGCAGCAGCAAGGTGCAAGCAACAAGTGCAGGAGCAGGTGCAGCCTAGGGAGGAGGAGGATGAAATGGTGGAAGAAGTATTAAAATCCTTACCCCCTCGAGACCGCAAAAACACCCGCTACATTATGCAGAAATTAGCGGAGGGGGGAGGAGGATGGACAAAGAGGGGAGAATTTGTTTACAAGGGGGATGCGGTGCGGGGTTCGCACATGATCGATCTATTTAAAAACCTCTCCCTCTCTTTTAAAAGTAAAAACCAAAACGCGACCAGAAATGATGAACGCAGTTTTTAACTACTTGGTCTAATCAAAACATCCCCTCATCCTCCATACATAACCGTCGAGCTCGCGACCAATTACGCGCAGTCCTAAAAAATCTGTGGAGGAGAGGAGGGAGTAACAGACACCTGCGCGAAGGGGGAGAAAACCCTCTCGGGTCAAAATAGAGGTCCAAGTCCCCGACTTGGACCTCTATGTAAAAACATACGTGTTTTTTTACAAATGAAATAAAAAACGCAGCAACAAACTTCTTTTTTTGTTTACATTTCTTTATTCGATACACACACATCTTTAAACTTTTGTAAGGAGCACGCCCCGTGATGACCTCTGCGAGAGCGAGCGGGGCAGCGTCCTTTCAGAAAGTCAGACACCATGTCATCATTTTTAAACACATCGTTATAGTACAGAGAAAGTATTTGTCGACGGATAACCCTGAGCCTTGTGACATAGATAAAAATGCAATGTTGCCCGCAAACGACAGACATAGGTGTTGAAGTTGACGATCATGATAGAGGATTTTGGCAGAGCGGCCTTCCAGAAACTCTGAGATGATCGGGATAGTGAGGCAAAGTCGGGAGGGAATCCGTAAAGAGTCGAAAAAAGGTGGAGGATCCGTCCCTTTCCAGAGTCAGAGCCAGCCAGTGTTCTCCCCTCAAGTGCGAGGGGTGAGTGTTTACTATAAAGTAGGCGGGGGGGTTTAAAGTCGCGCCTCAAAAAGGCCAGCTGGTCCGAGGCCCAAACCCCGCAGAAAACATCTCCCAAGGCGCGATGTAGAATGTGCTCCAGCTGAAGGTTATCCATGTATTTTTTTTTTTTTTTTTTTTTCTAGTAATAATCCACCAGCACCTGCCTTTTAGAGTCAATCTCCAAAATGGAGTCGTAACAGGCGTACACTATTAGAGTGGTGGTCTGAGGCAGAGGAACTCTGAATCTCATCTCCAGCCTCAATTCCCGTTGGAGACGGGAGACAGGGCGTCCGCATCCTCGCTGGGCTCCAGATTAAAGGCAAACAGGGCGTACCCCTCGTTAAATTCCCGGCGATCGATGCTCAGAGGCAAATCTTTGAGGTGTCTCCCCGTGGCGGAAAACATGTGGGTAAAACTCCTGACCAATTTCCGCGGTCAAACTGTGGCTGGAAAGCTTTGGCGGGCACCTGCCTGCCGTCCTGACACAGAGCCAGATACTCCACGTCGTTGTGTCTAAAGTTGAAAGGCGACAGGTCCCTCCTCCCGGTGAAGGCGTCGTGATGAACCATGCCCAGGACCACGTATTTGGGCATGGCTCCCAGAAAGAGATTCTCTTGGTTGCAGATCCTGGAATTTTCAGGGATGGAGTAGGTTTTCACAGAAACGCGCGAAAGAGGATAGAGGGCGTTTCCTTTCATCAGGGCGCGGCGTGCCCCAGCCTGACGGCCGGCGAGACCGTGACCTTTTTAACAAACAGAGAGGCCGAAGTTATTTTCAGGGCAAACTGCGAATCCCGAGTTCCCATCAGACTGAAGGCATCGCTGTTGCGTATCAATTTAATTCTCAAATCCACAGAGTTCAGCAGGAGCCTCTCGCAGAAGAAAATATCAGCGTGGAGGGGACCCAGCAGGTCCACTTCTCGCGACTCGGCCGTGAAAGCGGCTCTCTGTTTTACCCCTTTGTTAGGCCCGTTGTTTATAACTATAGAATCCATGGCTCCGGCCGTGTCTTTGTAAAACAGACCGGCGCTGAATTGACTCTTTAGAGTGTCTTCTGAAAAGTTGAGCAGCGTCTCGATCATGGCTCTGTAAGGATGGGTGGCGCTGGACTGCGAAATCAATCGATCCCCCAGAATAACGTCGCACTGACTGAAAATTGTGTTGAGAGGGTAATTGATGAGGGCTACCCTCTGCATCGGGCGGGATGTCGCTCCCGTCCCTCTCCGTAATTTTCACTCTCAGATGGAGCATGGTGTCGTTCAGATCGAGATACTTTTCCCCGTCTCCGGGGATGAAAAATTCAATGGGTGAGTTGTCGTTCAAAGCAGAGAGGGGCTGACATTCTTGATATTTTTTATCCTCTATGGATAGCTGGGTCATGGGAGCCGAAAATAGATCCAGTTCGGCCAGGGTGCATTCGGCAGATTTCTTGTGTAAGAGAGACATTTTTTATTTTATTTTATTTTTTTCTTCTTCTTCTAAAATATGTCCGAGCTCCGATGAGGGTTCCTTCTCTTCCCGCCGCCGGTCTTGACTGATTTACTTTTTACTCCGGCGTTTTTATTTTTAATCCGCTCGCCCGGAGGGCGTTTCCTCTTCCTACGGGAGAGGACCATCATACCCCCCGCCCCCTCCTGGCGAGGCTCAGTCAGTTTACCCATCACTCTTTTCACAGCGTCTGTTGCGATATTGGTTGCGGCCGTTTTCAGGTGAGGTTTAGCTACGGCGAACCCTGATTTGAAGAGAGGAGACACGAAACGAAACAGTCTGGAGAAGATGGATCCTATCCCTCTGCCGTACATCACGGGCGCTCCGTAAAAACCCGGAAGGGAACCTCCCACCTGCCCCTCATAATACCTCACAAAACGGTGGGGGTCCTGCGGGAGACGCGCCGCCATTCTCAAGCCGTTTAAAGTGCAGCTTGACTATCGTTTTCCCGTAAACAAAATCCACGAATCTGTCGCGGTCCGTTTTAATTTCTACGCGTATGGTTTTAATGTATTTTTTAGATACACGCAGGTAATGCACCGTGTTATGTCTGACGCTCACCACGTCTCCGTAATCGCCTTTCACGTTCAGCACACTCAGCAGCGGTGAGTAACTGTCACCGACCGGTTGATACTGAACGATGTCGGTTGTAGAGAAACAGGTTATATACGCCCGCACTCATATCGCACGGATAGGGGGTAGAGCGCTTCGACAGAGTCCACCACTCGTTCGTTTCAATCCCAGCATGTAAGCCAGAGGAGGGAAGACCTTTATTTTATGGCTCCTATCTCCTTTAACGTCCAGACGTTTGGTGATGTTGTTGAAAGAGGCCTCGAAGGAGGGGTCGTACTTTTTGATCGCCGGCACCAGGTGATCCAATAGATCTTTAACGCATCCGTAATGACCTCCCCTGCCGAATTTTAAAATCACCACGGGCTGAGCTTCCTCCTCCGTCGTCCGCATCAGCTCCAAGTAGGAGGCGTCCGGCGGTAGATTGTACCAGGTGCGCGGATAAATAAATTCGCAGAGGCCCACGGTCCATTCTCCGGTCAGCTCGAGGGGTTTGGCCAGATCCACCGTGTAGCAGCTGCTGGTGTTATCTTTAAATAAGTCCTTGCTGGCGTTGGAAGGCAGGGTCACGTAAAACCCATCGGACTCCATGAGAAAATTAAAAGAAATGAGCCGAATGATCCGAGGGGTCTCTTTTTTATACGCCGACCACTTCCGAGGCTTTCACCCAGCTGTTGAATTTATCCGGCCAGTTTTTCCACTTGACAAAAAACTGTTTTTCCTCTGACTGCACGCCGCTTTAAAATCTTCTCCACATGAAACGCTTTGTCCTCGGTCAGTTTCACTTTCTGCAGCTCGGGCTCGTAAAACGATCCTTCGATAGGTTCCCCGTCATAATCTTCTAGCTTATACACGGGGGGCGAGCGCCGAAGGACCCGGATCACAGTAAAGGTTTCGTCCGTGAAACTCTGTTCGTATTTCTGGCCGACGCGCGCCGCCACTCCACGCTCCTGAGGTACCCCATCGGTTCCAAAGTTTTGGTTGTCCACACGCTTCGTTCCTGTTCATGCCGAATCGAAGAAGCTCACATCAGCCTTCATCGGGCCTTTTGAAATTGACTGCTTTGATTAAACCCTGTTTCTCGTTCGCCTTAAGTCGCCGCGAACATGAAGCTACACACTGTCTTCCACCCATGTGTCTCCAGCTTAAGCCGTGTCTCTTCCAGCTCCTATGTGCCCTCCTTCCAGGGCCCCCCCTCCGCCCACGCTCGGGCACAATCCTGTGGCTCCTGCCTACACGATCTCCCCCCCCGAACTACCCATGGACTCTCGCCGTCTCGGGATGGCGTCTCACCAATATTGGTGGACTGGGAGGGTTATGGCCTTAGTAACGTTCTGTGTTCCCCGCTCCGCCTGTGTTGGATCCCGGGATGGTTGCCGACTTTCATCGCCTTCATCCGGGTGAGCCTGTGTGGGTCGCCGGAGGCTCCGTTAAGTGGGTTGCGGGGTACTTGTCACCCCCGGTCCCCGTGTCTCTTTGTTGGCCCACGCTGGCTACAGGTTTTTTGGTTGTTAGTTTATTGTTTGTTTTGCTCTCCTCCTCCTCTCTGCCTGGTGGCGCTTCATTACGGGCTCCCACTCTCTGGCCACGCACCCTGTGGATTGTGTCACCCTGCGGATTATTTCTGCTGTTTTCCCCAGCTGCTATTAAGGCAGTTGGCACAAAGCAGCTCACCGCTGGAACGTCGCACCACCTGAGATTGTGCTCTGGCCATATTCAAAGAAGAATCGCCTTCCACGTGTTTTATGTTGTGCGAACCTAACCTGACCTTCTGTCTTGTAGATTCTGGACCGAATCACCGGACCCTGTCCAATTGCGGGCCGTGTGTGGAGTGTGGAGTGAGTGGCGGCGAAGAGGCGTGCGTGCGTGCGGAGAGGCGGGTGGCGGTGACTGAGTGCAGAGGAAGCGTGTGTGTGGTTTCCCCCCCCCCCTTCTCCTCCCTGGAGCCCCTGGACCCCCTCCAACTCACTGTCATATATTTTGCACTAAGCGTGATCCCTATTGTAAATATATCCCTTTTTGTTCCTTGACGAACGTCTGCGCCGCTGTTCCGTTCAGTAGCCATGACATATTCGAATAACGTTTATTCCCCTCTGCTGGCCGAAAAGTTTTTTCTCAGCAGTCAACCATGACGCGAGTTTTGTCAAAGGAGACACGCAGAACAATGGGTACGACAACTGTTGCTCCCATCAAGTAAAAACAAACTCCGCCTCTCCGTGTATTTACCGTTGAGAAGTGACACTCAGCCAGCTCTCACATCGAAGGCACCCAAAAAAAGGATAAATTGGATACCCTAACTCTCTCGACTGCCTCACACACACACACACACCCCACACACACACCCACCAAAACAGAGACCTAAGATGAGAAAAAAAAAAAAAACCCTCTCCTAAAATGACAATATTGTCCGTGAGAAAGCTGCGAAAAAAACAGATGCCTCGCTAGACGAGGTAAAATAAGAGAGGGAGTCAAATAGAGCCGTTATCCGCTCAAACCCCTACTGTGACAGTTCTACCATCGCCGAGGAAGAATCAGTGACTATTATGTCAGCCTTCGTTCCAACAACGCCTGCCGATAGAGCGCCAGGGTGGGGGGTGACCATCTCGCCAGAAGTATTCGTACCCACCCCGGTAAGTCCTTTTTTCTTTACGACTTTACATTCTATCAACAGAGATGTCAATAATTGATTACTTCTTTTCGATTTTACAATCACCGATTTCACGCACGCTGGGACTACGGTGCGATTAAATAAGTATATATTCATTTTTAAATAAGTTTCGATAGACTTTTTTTTTTCAACTAAACTCTGTCTTACTTCACCCGAGGCTTCGATAGCGCGTTGAGTAGCAGCCATAAATCCGGCCGTTTTCCGACGGCGATTTAGACGCCTCCTCCCTTGCCAGAACCTCCTTCGCCCGATCGGCGAAACAGACGCGCGCTCTCATGTGAAGACGATGACTATTTTGTCTCCGCATACCAGGCGACACTGCGGAAGAAAATAAAGTTTTACAATCTCGCTAAGGTAAACAATATGTTGCATTATCCGCCATTTTGTTGAATACACCGGATTTGTGACGGAGTTAACCGAGCTGTGTATCCCGCCCCTTCCCGGGGGGTGTGGGGGGGGAAAAAAACTTTGTTCCTTCTTTCCTTGTTCTTTTTTCTTTCCTTTTTTTTTCTTTATATTTTTTTTTTTTAGAGCGCATTTTTTAAAAAGTTTGTTTTATTTCCGGACACGCCGAGATTGAGCACTATACCTATTCAAACCCCCCTCTACAGACCATCGACGGAGGCGCGTAGGTAAATAAAAATTTTCATTCTCAAAAAATAGGAAGGCGGAGCATTGTTTTCTAAAAACTTTTTCTCTCTTCTGTTTATTTCTCGCACAGCAGACAGTCTACAGACAATCAGGCGGCAGGACGGAACCGTCCAGAGTCCTCCTCCTCATCCTCTAGGGCCCGAGAGGTAATGCCGCCGGGGATGAATCGACCCTACTAAATAATTATGTTGCTCTTCCTAAAACTTCTCCGCTCTATAACAAATGTATGTTTTAAAAATACCATTCTGCTCTGTCTTTTCTTACAGGTCGTCGGGCTTACTTCATTCCCGAAGCAGCATCCTTGGCGGACCTCGCTTTCATTGTCGCCATAAACAGTCCGTGCATTATGCCTCCATATATCGACACAAGGACCTGATAAAGGTGCGCAAGTAAAAGGCCTACAAATGTATAAAAGTATTTGAATAAGACTAAACGGAAAATCATGTCTGATAGAAACGCAAGCCTTATGACGCTTTGTTGGGAAGCCGTGGCTAGATGAACAGAGACGATCTTATAGTCCCACCGATTGCCCCATCAAGCCTTTAGAAAAACGCTTTGCCCAAGCCCTCTTTAAAAACATTGAAAACGAACGGCGTCCCTGTCCTACTGAACTTGACCCTCTTGCCAACCCATTCGAAAATTGCTCTCAGCTCCCTACCAGCGCGCGGAGGAGCCGGTGCAGCCGCGGAGGAGGGCGCGGCCTGCGGAGCATCAACAAGGGGAGGAGGAGGAGGAGGAGGGATCTCGGGTCAGAACGATGGGGTGACTCCCCTCCGAAACAATTTACTTAATTTTGAAATAGGCGGTCCACTTGTTCCGTCCCTGACCGCGTCTACGCGATGCCGCCGACCTGACCTCTGCCTTCCATTTTGATCGCGTTACGACCCCAGTTTCTCTTCCCTTTTTCCCCCTCGTCGATGGGGTTCAGTGTGTCCTTCCCCTCGCATTATTCTACTCCCCCCTCCCTCCTTATTGTTAATCATGCTGATCTGCAGCGGAGTGTATTAGTGTGCCCGTCTTCAGACGTGAGGAGCACGTGTCATGGTCTGCTTGTCTCTTTACCCTGACTCCGGCTCGTAATCTGTTCGAGCTATTCATTACGCTTGTGATATCCGACCCACCGATTCTCGCACTTAATGCACGTCTGTTTCTTTTCCCTGACGTCGTTAATGAAATAGCTCTTCCCCCCCCCCTGTATCCTTTTGTAAATAAATATCTGTACTCGGTTTTTGGGACCTTGTTGGCCAGGCTTGATTACAATCAAACTGGCTCTTCGCGCTCGTGAGCGGGCTCTCCCCTCGAAATTGTGTTGCATTATACTTAGAAAATCCTAGAGGTCGTCAGCAATGGCCCCGCGTCAAAAGATTCGCATAACTTGTTTAGATGATGGAAATTTAGTCAAAAAAAGCCACTGTCCTGTATGGTAAGAGACCAAAAGACGATTATCTGTGTTTCGGCATTAACCTTGGCCCACCTCACTCAACCTCATTCACAGATAAAACCGCCCTTCGGAACGCTCTGGCCAGAGAGCTGCCGACGTTATAAGCGCGTGGTGAGACGCTCTGGTTTTTTGTGTTCGTGTGGGGGGGCTGCACCCCCCGCCCCCCCCCCCCCCCCACCCCCCCGATCGCACCCAGGTACCCCTCACCGACAAGCAAATTCGACAAATACTAAAATCGTACAACTCGTCGTGTTTTACGCCCCGCCCGAGGACATGGACTCTTTCGCTCATCGAACAGAGTATCCAAACACGCCATTCACCCGCTGTACTTTTCTTTATTCCGCATCACTATTCCGGGATAAAAAAATCTAAAAACCATTTTTAGGAATCCCGTACATTGCGCGGAGTGTTCACCTCGGGTTATTATAAAACTCCGAGGAAAAACCACTTTTGTCAAAAACCGCGCCACCTCTGTTTGACCCGCGTGCCCCGCTCACTTCTCGGACTCTTTAATTGTACGCGATGTAACAGATAGTCGCACACGCTGAGTGCATCCTGAAGCACAAACCAGCCCAGAATTCACTCAGTATCCGGTCTCCCAGCGTTTCTCCTGTCAACAATTGTATAAATGTCCGGGACTGCAAACTCCTCTCCCGTTCGCGAAAAGCACAGTTCACAGCCGTCAGATGTAAAAATCTGCCGCGCGGAGCTTCCTCCCGACAAAAATCAGCCCACCTGTGTTACATTCAACCCTGAAACACGAAAGCTTCCGACCCACCGCTTCCATACCCATCTCTTACCCGATTCCCCGACCCAACTCCCCCCCCTTCCCCCGCCCGTGGAGGGGGCGCACGTCCCTTACCCTAGTGTGCACAAAATCGCTACTAGACGGAGACAAGTGGCCCGCTTACGGTGTTGTAGACTGCGTTGAAAGTTTCTCCCAAGCCTACAGACGGAAAGCATCGAGCGACACTTTTCGTTGCGCACAACGCGGACAGGGTTTTGACTGCTATTTAATTCTAAGTCACCTTCGGTGGCGAGATGCGGGATGCCGCCCTCGCTCATCATGCAAGGCCCGGCTAAAAATTATATGTTTCACAGATCCGATTTTCCTTTTCACATTCTATTAGACTCGCTTTCTTTCCCCCTCACCATGCGTCTCAGCGCTAGCCCAAGCTTTAGGCTTCGAGCGACAAATCCAAGGGATTTTTCCTCACAAATTCAGCTCGCGGACCGTTTAAACTACTGGTCCGTACCCGCCTCCTTCCGGTGATTACGGGGGTTTAGGAAAGGTTTTTAGAAGCATCTTGTCCCCTCTCGAAAGGGGATGAGTTTTTGCGTTGGCACTGCGAGGCCCTCCCGTGGGGTGTTAACTTTTGAAACCGTGAGTCCCCTGTATTTTACTGCCGAAACGACCGTTAATATCCTGAGTGGAGGCCTGCGTTTAAATTTCAGAACGTGTTTATATGCGAAACTAACTTCGACCCTTTCAGCTGCGTCAACTATAGCTTCCGCCTGCATGAAAGTGTTTTCTCACCAATTTCTCTAACCAAAACCCACTCTGGCCATCCCCTCGCCCGACACTACGGTGCGCAGGTTCCCAAGCCTATTCGACGCGTCCATTCTCCGTGGCTGGATTGTGTGGTAGCTCGCTCTCAGACAATCCCCATTCAACACGCTCTCACAACCCGGAGGGGAGAAAAAACATAGGGCCCGTATTTGTCCGGATACCGCGCTGGGTGTGGGAATTTCTTGGGATGCTTTTACACGCCTGTAAATGCTACAGTCCCTCGATGAAATCTGCCCTTTTGACCCGCCGCTCCTACGGGGCCCTGCCAACGCCTCTGCCGAAGGCGAGGGCTCCTGCGGAGCTGCGGACACGTTTACAGAGTCCGCCTACGGTCACGTTGGTGGAGCACCGCGCTTCTGGAGCGAGATGACAAAATCGCCTAGGAGGTTACAAAATTTTATGCGGACCTACGAAGCCCCGTAAACCTCCGTGTCCTCGCTCGGGGCTTTACGGGGGCGCCACTCGGCCTTCTTTAGGCTGCTTTACATCGGCTCGCCAGGAGAAACTGTGTATTACGTCGACGTCACATCCCTGTACCCTTACGTCAAACGGCCCAGCGCGCTTACCCTCTGCATCACCCGCAAATCATCAGAGATACTTTTGTTCGGCCACCTGCATTTATTTCGGGGCCTGTGATCAGAGCCCCCGTTTACCCGCCTCGCGTGCTATATTTTCCCCTCCGTTCTACCGTAACAACCCCGGAGGTAAATTAAATTATTCTCCCTCCTGCGCACCTGCGCCGAATGGACTAATCATCAAAGCGGTCCGTGCCTTCACTGACGACTAGGCCAGAGCTCTCACCGGGGTTCTGTGGGTCACCGTCGCGGTTAACAAAGCCTTCGAATTGGGTTTACAGAGTGGCTAACACCAAAAACCAACAAACACCCCCACCAACCCAACAAACAAACACCCACCCCCAAACAAACCCCCAACAACCACCAAAACCCCACTAAACCAAAAAAACCAAAAACAACCAAAAAACTTTTTTTTTGTTTTTTTTTTTTTGTTTTTTTTTTTTGTTTTTTTTTTTTTTCTACCCCCCCCCCACCCCCCCACCCCCCCCCCCCCCCCCCCCCCCCCCCCCCCCCCCCCCCCCCCCCCCCCCCCCCCCCCCCCCCCCCACCCCACCCCCCACCCACCACCACACACCAAACACCAACCACCCACCACCAAAACCCACCACCACACCCACAACAAAACCAACACACATTCCCCCACCCAATCCCTACACACCCACAACCCCCCCCCACCCATCTAAACACAAAACCCCCAACCCCCCACCCAAACAACAACAAATACAACCACAACTACAAACACTACCCCAACCACCCCACAAAACACCCCCTCCACCCCCCCCACTACCACACCTAACAAAAAAACAACACAAACCACACACCCCACCAAAACACCCAACACCCCCACACCCCACAAACACCTCCCACAAACTCACCCAACAAAAACCCCCCAACACCCACCTCCAAAACCACACAACCCATCAATTCCAAACCCCCACACCCAAAACCCACACCCCCCAACCACCACACACCCAACCACACCAACCCAAACCACAAAAAAAATATTCTACAATATACACGTCCAAACACAAAACCTCCACCCCCCCCCCCCAACCAAAGGGGGTGGGTGGTTTTGGGGGTGTGCGGGGTTGGTGGTGTTTTGGGTGGTGGGGTGGTGGGGTGGGGGGGTGGTGGTGTGATTGTGTGGGGTCGGTTGGGGGGGGGGGGGGGTGGGGGGGGGGGGGGGGGGGGGGGGTGGGGTGGGGGGGGGGGGCCACTCTTTTCTTTTTTTTTTTTTTTTTTTTTTTTTTTTTTTTTTTTTTTTTTTTTTTTTTTTTTTTTTTTTTTTCCCAAAGGGGGGCGGGGGGGGGGGGGGGGGGGGGGGGGGGTGGGGGGGGGGGGGGGTTGGGGGGGGTGGGGGGGGGTGGGGGGGGGGGTGGGGGGGTGGGTGTGGTGGGGTGGGGGTCGGGGGTGGTGGGGGGTGGCTTGCCCTTTGATCGCCGCAGCACGCGTAATCTTGCCGGCTAATATTACACTTTTCCCAAAGGACAAAACAGGTAAGCCTCCGTGCTATCCTCTGGAATAGCTCTGCCGCGAGGATGAGAGAGCAAAATACGTGGAAGCGTCCACTCGCACCCCGCGCCTCAGGGCCTACGTTTTTAGACCCCCCTGTCAAAATCAGACTGTGGATGAAATCCGGCCATAAATACAAGTATCAAAAAATTGTTGTTCTCAACAGTTTCTGGGAAAAGTTTGCTCAGAGCACCAACTGACTCAGACCACTCTGCGTCAGAAGCCCACAGTCAGTCTTTTTAACTACGTCTTTTCAGGCCCAGTACTGACTTTAAAACACGTCTTCTTTTTTAAAGAAGCAAAAAACCAGGACATTTGCTGTTCTCGTGGACTCTAACGAGCGCTGCGTGATACCTCCCGGCGCCGACAATAACGTTTTCCATCGCCGCTTTCACCCACAGCCTTACGCCCGACTCACAACTCTACGAGTATTTAGTAAAAATTGCCACCAGCGCCAGCGTTCTGTACACCCGACACCGACTCTCTTATCCTACGTAGTGAAAGAGGGGGAAGGACCTTTAGAGCTGGGCCAAACACTATCGTAGGGCTCTCACGCGACGAATTGGACTGGTACCACCATCCCGGAATCTTGTCTCCGCTGGGTCCCTAAGAGCTCCGCCCACCAGACCAGAAACAAAAAGAAACTGGCGGCCTGTAAAAATGAAAGGTTATAACGCAGCAGAGAATGTTTGAGCAAGCGGGTCACTTTACAGTATGAGCGGGTTGTCGGAAAGTTACCTTTTCTGGTTTGAGGAGGCGGAGCTCGGACCCCTCCGCACGGCATTTCAGAGGGATAAGAGAGGGTATTGATGCTGCACAAGATCAGAACATTTCACGAAAAGTTTCGGGTGGTTTTACAGACAAGAGCGAGCGTCTCTTGTCCAGACGGCGTAGCGACTCGCCTTTCCGGGCTACTAGTGTGTTTTTTTTGTTTTGTTATTTGTTTTTTGTTTTCTTGCTACAAAACAAAATAAAAAAAAAAAACAAAAATGGAGGAAACTGATTTTGCTCACAGACTGAGTTCGCTTTTTCCTGGTCTCTTGGTGGGAGCCTAGGGGGGTGTGGATAACTCATTTTGTAACAGTCGTTTTTTGGAAAACTGCGGAACGGCGGTCAGGATGACTGGTGCCCGCGACGACTTGTGTGGATATTATAGCTGCATTCTTTCAACCCATGTACGGGGAGCTTCACAAAGACGGCGATAAAAACACATTAAATTATTACGAGGGGGCCTCCTGATTCTTCGAAGATTGTCCGAGACGTTCTTTTGGTGCGTGGATGGACGTCATCTTTCAGGGCCATCGGATCACCAGGGAAGTGGTAAAATTTCGACTTAATACTGGCCACCGATAAGATCGTCTCGGTCATGATGCTGACGGCGCAGAACGTTTCCATGCAGGGTGAAATACAGCCGCACCCTCAGCTAAACCCGCATTATATGGTGTTGTTAAAACCCCCAGAGTCAAGGCTGCGATTGGATTTTGGCCCGTCAGGATTTTCCGGCTTCGCAGGGCAGAAACATTTTTCTCAGGACAGTTTCAAAGACTGCCACCAGCGGTGAGCCCACGGGTAGTTTAATCCTCGTCTGCAGTCCCTCGCTGCCCAAGAAGCGCTACAGAGTGGCGCGCCGGTGCTGCTTCCGGGACAGTACCCCGTTCTTTACGCTGCGCGCAAACCCAAGTAGCCATTGTCTCCAGCGTTATAAGAAAAGGCAACGGTCTTGACTGCAAGCTCTGTACCACGCATCGCCGCAGGGAGAAACGCAAGAGACCTTTCGGCTCACAGCTCCCGCGGATTTCTCCAGGCGCTGTTGCGGCTAGCTTTAAATCTTTAAAAAGGGGAACATACCTCTTTCGGGGCTTCTACAATACCAAAAAACTGAAAGCGGGCCAGGAGGAAAAAGATCCATCAAGGACTGCTGGGCTGACAAGAAAAACCAGGCTTAAACGTAAATCGTCAAGTTTTAAGAAACAAACGGGTGGTTTCTTTTGCGCCTCTTGCTTCAGCCGCCGTGCCCATTTGGGGAACCTGCTGGAGTGGAATATGTCATGAAACGCTGAATGTGTTGAAAACAAAACTAAAAATGATTCTCTTCCCTCTCACAGTTGAAAAAAACTGAACCGTACTCGCATTGAGCGCTACCGCATCGAGAAACTGCGCAAAGCGATTGGACGAAAGGATTGAAAGCTATACTGAGGATGCCGCGGGCTAGATTCGTACTGAGAAAAGTAAAAGATCTGAGTCTCTGCTTGCGGAGATATCTCACACTCTGCTAACACAGGGTGGCGGAGGCGAGGAGAGGCGGGTGAAGCTTCGGCACCTGCCCGCCCGAGGAGGCGCTAGCAGCAGCAGGGTGCAAGCACAAGTGCAGGAGGGGGGCAGGTGCAGCCTATGGAGGAGGAGGAATGCAATCGGTGGAAGAAAGTATTAAAATCGCTTACCCCTCGAGAACCGACAGGCATAAAACGGCGCCGCTGACAATTACGCAGAAATTCGCGGAGGGGGAGGAGGGATGAGGACAAAGAGGGAGTGAATTTGTTTACAAGCGGGGATGGCGGTGGCGGGGTTCGCCCATGATCGATCTGTTTAAAAACCTCGTATCCCCGCTAGGTTAAAAGTAAACAACCAACGAGCGACCTGGAGAAAGGATGGAACAGCGTTTTAATTCTACCTTTGGTCGAATCAAAACTCACCGCTCATCCTCCATGACATACCGTGCGGAGCTCTCGGCGACCAGTACGCGCTCTTAAATCTGTGGAGGGGAGGATGGGATGTCAGACGGACCTGCCGCGAAGAGGGGGGAGAAAAACCTTCTCGGGTCAGAAAAGATGCTTCCGCCCGACCTGGACCTGATGTTAAAAGAAAACAAACAAAACAAAAACGTGTATTGTTTACAAATTGAATAAAACGCTGGGGCGACAGAAACTTTGTGTTTTGCTTTACGTTCTTTATTCAGATAACACGCATCTTTAAACTTTTGTAAGGAGCAGCGCCCGCAGGATGCCTCTTCGCGAGAGGCGAGCGGGGCGCGTCCTTTCAGAAAGTCAAGACTTACCAGCATTTATTTGTTAAACACATGCGTTTTATATGATCAGAAGAAAGGGATTTTGCCGCACGCGATACCCTCTGGATGCCTTGTGCTATAGATAAAAAATGCAATGTTGCCCGCAAACGACAGGGACCAGAAGGGTGCTGAAGCTGACGATCATGATAGAGTATTTTTGTCCAGAGCCGTCTTCCAGAAACTCTGAGTGACCGATGGGATGTAGGCAATAGTCGGGAGGGAATCCGTAAGCTCAAGTAAAAAAGTGGCGAGAAACCGCGCCTTGGCGTCGAGTGAGCCAAAGCAAGTGTTCTCCCCCTCAAGTGGCGAGGGGTGAGTGTTACTGATAAAAGTAGGCGGGGGGTTTCAAGTCCCGCCGTTCTCGCTTCTCAACAAAGGCCAGCTGATGCTCGAGGGCCCAACTGCCGGCGGGGGCAAAAGTCTCCCAAGGCGCCGATTGCAGAATGTGTCCCGAGGGGAGGTTAGTCCTGTATTTTTGTTTTTTTTTTTCTTATACATCCGACAGCACTGCCTTTTAAGTGGCAATCTTCGAAAGTTGGAGGTTCGTAGGCAGGCGTATCACAATGAGAGTGGTGGTCTGAGAGCGGGGAACTCTGAATCCTCATCTCCCAGCCTCAACTTTCCGGCGTTGGAGAGCGGGGACCTGGGCGTCCGCGACTCCTCGCTGGGCTGCAGATTAAGGCACCAAAACAGGGCGTTACGCCTCGGTAAATTCTTCCGGCGGGTCGATGCTCTAGCAGGCAATCTTGACTGGGTTCTGCCCGCTGGCTGGAACAACATGTGGTAAAACTCCGCTGACCGAATTTCCGCGGTTCAAATGTGGCTGGAACTGTTTCAGGCTCCACACCGCCTTGGTTTTGGGCCACCCCTGGTTACGACACACAATCCGCGCATAAATTGGAGAGGGGGTGCGTGTCTGGGTGGGGGGAGGAGTGTCATATGAACTGTCTTAGATCAGCCCCTCCCCTCGCCTGCTGTCGAACCGCCCCCAGCTTTGGAACCACCGGACCTCTCCTCTGTGCCGCCAGTTTATCATGACTTGGCCGAGGTGTTTTGCAAGGACAGGGCGAGGTCGTTACCCCCCCACCGGCCATACGACTGGCGATTGAATTGCTTCCTGGGGCTCCGTTACCCACGAGCCGCTTGTACAGCATCTCGCGCCTGAGCGGGAAGCAATGGAGACGTACATCTCAGAATCCTTGGCTGCTGGCATAATACGCCCTTCCTCGTCCCCTAGGGGCTGGGTTTTTCTTTGTTGAGAAGAAGGACAAATCGCTACGTCCTTGCATTGATTACCGGGGGCTGAACAAAATTACAGTCAAGAATAAATACCGCTCCCGCTTCTCTCATCTGCATTCGAACTCCTTCAAGGGCCACATGTTCAGCAAACTGGACCTCCGAAATGCATATCACCTGGTCAGACTCCGAGACGGCGATGAGTGGAAAACCGCTTTTAACACACACCTCGGTCATTTCGAGTACCTGGTGATGCCGTTCGGGCTAACCAACGCCCCAGCCATCTTCCAAGCGTTGGTTAACGACGTGCTCCGTGATTTCTTAGATCGGTTTCGTTTTCGTCTATCTGGACGACATCCTGATTTTTCTAAGTCTGAAACCGAACATGTGCCCAGCGGCTGCTAGAACAGACTTTTGTAAAGGGGAGAAATGTGAATTCCACGTTCAAACAGTGTCGTTCCTGGGTTACATAATTGACCAGGGCAACCTCAAACCAGATCCGGCCAAGATCAAAGCTGTTGGAATGGCCGGAACCAACTGATCGCCGTAAGCTTCAGCAGTTCCTCGGCTTTGCGAATTTTATCGCCGGTTCATTAGGGACTTCAGTAAAATCGCTCTGCCTTTGACCCGCTTAACCTCTCCTAAGTTCTCTTTTCAGTGGGATCAGGCGGCCCAAAAGGCCTTCACACAGCTCAAGGACCGATTCACCACCGCACCCATCCTGGCTCAGCCCGACTTGCGACTCCAGTTCATTGTGGAGGTGGATGCCTCCGACTCGGGGGTCGGCGCCGTGCTCTCACAGCAGCGGGAGGGTAAGCTGCGGCCCTGTGCTTTCTTCTCTCGCCGCCTCTCCCCAGCCGAACGCAACTATGATGTGGGAGACCGGGAGCTCTTGGCTATAAAACTGGCCTTGGAGGAATGGAGGCACTGGTTGGAGGGCACAGCTCAGCCATTCATTGTATGGACAGACCACAAAAACCTGGCTTACCTGCAAACAGCAAAACGTCTCAACGCCCGACAGGCTAGGTGGTCTCTTTTTTCACCCGTTTTGACTTTTCGATCTCCTACAGACCGGGCTCGCGGAATGTGAAGCCGGACGCCCTATCACGGCAGTTCTCGGTGCCTGAGGAGAGGCAGGACCCTGAGCCCATCCTGCCAGCGACTTGTGCCGTGGGTACAATAACATGGGAAATCGAGTCGGCCATTCGTGAGGCTCAGCGGGCTGAACCGATCCAGGAGGAGGACCAGCGGGGCGGCTCTTTGTTCCATCGGCCACTCGGTCTCAGGTACTGCATTGGGCTCACACTGCCCGCTTCACATGTCACCCAGGAGTACACAGAATGATCACCTTCCTTCAGCGCTACTTCTGGTGGCCCACATTATCACGAGACGTTCGGGAGTACGTCTCTGCCTGTTCAACCTGCGCCTGCAACAAGCTGGGACATCAACCTCCGGCCGGCTTGCTGCTACCTTTACCCACACCGTCTCGGCCGTGGTCCCATATCGCGGTGGATTTTGTTACCGGCCTCCCACAGTCGCAGGTAACACCACCTATAATGACTATTGTTGACCGCTTTTCAAAGGCTGCGCATTTTGTTGCACTCCCTCAAGCTTCCCGACGGCCCTGGAGACGGCTCGGCATCTCATGCATCATGTGTTCCGCCTCCATGGCATCCGGAGGACGTGGTCTCGGATCGTGGGCCGCAAGTCACCTCTCGTGTGTGGAAGGAGTTCTGCTCGGGCGAGAGGAGCCAAGGTAAGTCTCTCCTCCTGGTTACCACTCCGCAGAGCAACGGACAAACCGAGCGCACTAACCAGGAGCTGGAGACCGCTCTGCGCTGCCATAGTTGCTGCCAACCAAACCATCTGGAGCGACAACTGCCCTGGTGTGGAATATGCCCACAACAGCCCTGACGTCTGCAGCTACAGGGCAATCTCCGTTTTGAGGCCTCCCTGGGGTATCAGCCTCCTCTGTTCCCTGCTCTGGAAGGTGAGCACTTTGTCCCTTCGGTCCAGTTTCACCTTCGTAGGTGTCGCCGGGTTTTGGAGGGCCACCCGTGCGGCCTTGCTGCGCACGAAAGAACGCACAACAACGTCTGGCCGACCGGCGCCGCACTCACGCTCCTGAGTACACCATCGGTCAAAAGGTTTGGGTTGTCCACACGCTTCGTTCCTGTTCATTGCCGAATCGAAGAAGCTCACCTCAGCCTTCCTCGGGCCTTTTGAAATTGCTGCTTTGATAACCCTGTTTCTGTTCGCCTTAAGTTGCCGCGCAACATGAAGATACACAATGTCTTCCAGTGTCTCAGATTAAGCCGTGTCTCTCCCGTCCATTGTGCCCTCCTTCCAGGCCCCCTCCGCCCGCTCGGGTCATTGGTGGCCTCCCTGCCTACACGATCTCCCGCATCATGGACTCTCGCCGTCGCGGGAGGGGTCTTCAATATCTGGTGGACTGGGAGGGTTATGGCCTTGAGGAACGTTGCTGGGTTCCCCGCTCCGCTGTGTTGGATCCCGGGATGGTTGCCGACTTTCATCGCCTTCATCCGGGTGAGCCTGGTGGGTCGCCGGGAGGCTCCCGTTAAGGGGGGGGTACTGTCACGGTCCCCGTGTCTCTCTGGTTGGCCCACGCTGGCTACAGGTTTTGTGGTTGTTAGTTTTAGTTTTTTGTCTCTCCTCCTCCTCTCTGCCTGGGTGGAGCTCATTACGGGCTCCCACTCTTGGCCCACGCACCCCTGTGGATGGTGTCCACCTGCGGCTGATCTGGCTGATTTCCCCAGCTGCTATTTAAGGCAGTGGCACAAAGCAGCTCACCGCTGGAACGTCGAACCACCTGAGTTCGTGCTCGCGGCATATTCAAAGAAGAATCGCTTACACGTGTTTTATGTTGTGGAACTAACCTTGACCTTCTGTCTGTAGATTCTGGACCGAATCACCGGACCTGTCCAAGTGGGGCAGTGTGTGGAGTGTTGGAGCGAGTGCGGCTGAAGAGGAGTGCGTGTGTGCGGAGGAGCGGTGGCGGTGACTGAGTGGAAGAGGAAGCGTGTGTGTGGTTTCCCCCCCCCCTTCTCTCCCTGGAGCCCTGGACCCCCTCCCAACTCACTGTACATATATTTTGCACTAAGGTGATCCCTATTGTAAATAAATCCCCTTTTTGTTTCCTTGAAAGAACTGTCTGCGCGTGGGTCCGTTCAGTAGCCATGACATATTCGAATAAGTTTATTCCCCTCTGTGGGAAAGAGTTTTTTTCTCAGAGTCAACCATGACGCGAGTTTTGTCAACAGGAGACAAGCAAGAACAAGGGTAGACAACTGTTGCCCATAAAGTAAAACAAATATCCGCCTCTAAGTCGTATTTTACCGTTGCAGAATGTGGAAAACAGACAGCCCTCACAAGAAGGCACCCAAAAAAGGAAATTGGATACCCCAACTCTCCCGACTGCGCACACACACACACACACACACACACACACACACAAAACAGAGACCTGAAGGATGAGAAAAAAAAAAACCCTCTCTAACTGACAATATTGTCAGGAGAAAGATGCGAAAAAACAGATGCCTCGCTAGACGAGGATAAAATAAGAGAGGGGAGTCAAAAGAGCCGTTATCCGCTCAAACCCCTACTGTGACAGTTCTACCAATCGCGAGGAAGAATCAGTGAATATTATGTCAGCATTCCGTTCAAACAACGCCGCCGATCAGAGCGCCAGGGCCATCTCGCCAGAAGTATTCGTACCTCACCCCGGTAAGCCTTTTTTTCTTTACGACTTTAAATTATATATCAACAGAGATGTCAATAATTTGATTACTTTCTTTTAGATTTCTACATCAACGATTTCACGCACGTGGACTACGGTGCGATTAAATAAGTATATATCATTTTTTAAATAAGTTTAGATAGACTTTTTTTTTTCAACGAAACTCTGTTACTTACTTACAGAGGCTATCGATAGCGCGGTGAGTAGCAGCATAAATCCGGCCGTTTTCCGAGGCGATTTAGACGCCATCCTCCCTGCAGAACCTCCGCTGCCGATCGGCGAAAGACCGCGGCGAGAAGACGATGATATTTTCGTCTCCGCATACCAGGAGAACTGCGGAGAAAAAAGTTTTAAATCCGAAGGTAAACAATATGTTGCATTATCCGCCATTTTGTTGAATAACAGGATGTGACGGAGTAATCCGAGCGTGCTATACCGCCCCTCCCGACTTGGAGCGGATTTTTAAAAGTTTGTTTTATTTCTCGACAGCCGAGATTGAGAATATACCTATTCAAACCCCCGCTACAGACAATCGGACGGAGGAGCGAGGTAAATAAAAAGTTTTTCATTCTCAAAAATAGGAAGGAGGAGAGTGTTTTTTCTTAAATCTTTTCTCTCTTCTGTTTTATTTCTCGACAGAGACCGATACAGAAAATCAGACGGAGGAGGAACCGTCCAGAGCTCCTTCTATCAGGAGACTGAGAGCTCCTCCTCTCAGGAGACTGAGAGGTAATTGATGGGGGATGAATCGACCCTAATAAATAATTATGTTGTATTAATAAACTTCTCCGCTCTATAAAAAATGTATGTTTTAAAAATACATTCTGTCCGTCTTTTCTTACAGCTCGACGGCTGCTTCATAAGAAGAGAATCCTTGAAGACCTCGCTTTCATGTACGCCATAACAGTTCGCGCATATGCTTCGATATACAGACACAGAGACCTGTAAAGGAATGCAAAGTAAAAGCATACACATGTAAAAGTCTGTGAATTAAGAAATAAAGAAAATCATGTCGGAAGAACGCAGCATTCCTGACGCTTTGTTGGAAGCCGTGGCAGAATTAAACAGAAACGATGAACATTTAGCCCCACCGATTGACCCCCTACAGCCTTTAGAAAACGCATTGCAAGTCCTCCTTCAAAACATTGAAAACGAACGGCTCGCCGGTCTACTGAATTTTGACCCTCTGCAGCCGTTAGAAAATGCTCTTCAGCTCTACGAACAGCAGAGGGAGGAGCAGGTGCAGCCCGCGGAGGAGGACCGGCCTGCGGAGCATCAACAAGGAGGAGGAGGAGGAGGAGGAGGATCTCGGGTACAAAACGATGCGGTGACTCGCTGCGAACAATTTAATAATTTCGAAATAAGGCGAGTATTTAACATTCCCTCTCCGGATGAAGCGAGCGACCTCGCTCAATTTTACCTCGACGTCAGGGATAATTTTGTAGATCTAGCGGATAGGGTCAGACCGGAAGTTAGTCGTAACGACCGGGTTCAACTGGAGATCATCAGCGAGCATGCGCGAAATCACGCTGTTTTTAACGTCGACGAAAGCGTTGAAAACATTGTACCGGTTTTTGAGGACCTGTTAGCCAGGTTGATACAATCAAACGGAGCGATCGTCGCTGGCTCTCCCCTAGAAATTGTCGTGCAAGTAATTAGAAATCCTAGAGGCGGCAGCAATGACCCGCGTAAAAAGATTCGCAGAACGTTAGATGATGAAATTCTAGTCAAAAAACGACACTGTCTGTATGTGGTAAGAAACAAAAACGATAATCTGTGTTTCGGCATTAACCTGGCCCACCTCACTCAACCTCATTTCACAGATAAACAGGCCCTGGAACGCGGCAGAGAGCTGCAGCGTTTAGCGGGGTTGAGCGATCGCACTCAGGTAACTCTCACCGACATAGGTAAATTCGAGCAAATACTAAATCGTAAAATCGTCGTGTTTTACCGCCCGCCCGAGGACAGGACTCTTTCGTTAATAGAAACAGACTACCCGAACACGCCTCACCCGCTGTACTTATTCTTATTCCGCCATCACTATTACGGGATAAAAAATCTAAAAACATTTTTAGGAATCCCGTACATTTGCGAGGAGTGTCACCGCGGGTATTATAAACGCGAGGAACACTTTTGTCAAAACCGCTGCAACCTCTGTTTTGACCCCGCGTGCCCCGCTCACTTTCTGGACTCTGTAATCTGTACGGATTGTAACAGATCATGTCGCACACGCGAGTGCTACTTGAAGCACAAACAGCCCAGAATTCACTCCAGTTCCGGTCTCAGCGTTTGTCAACAATTGTATAAATGTCCGGACTGCAAACTCCTCTCCCGTCGCGAAAAGCACAGGTGCACAGCCGTCAGATGTAAAATCTGCCGCGCGGAGCTTCCTCCCGACAAAAATCAGCACCTGTGTTACATTCAACCTCTGAAACACGAAAGCTTCGACACCGCTTCCATAATCTTTTATGACTTTGAAACCTTCCCAGACCGGGAGGGGGCGCACGTCCCTTACCTAGTGTGCACAAAATCGCTAGAAGGAGAAGAGTGGCACGCTTACGGTGTAGACTGCGTTGAAAAGTTTCTCCAAAGATACAGAAGGAAAAGATATAGAGAGACCACGTTCGTTGCGCACAACGCGAAAGGGTTTGACGGCTATTTAATTCTAAGTCACCTGGTGGGAGAGGGGATGACGCCCTCGCTCATCATGCAAGGCAGTAAAATTATATGTTTCACAGAATCCGATTTCCTTCTCAAATTCATAGACTCGCTTTCATTCCTCACCATGCGTCTCAGCGCTATGCCCAAAGCTTTAGGCTTCGAGGACAAATCCAAGGGATTTTTTCCTCACAAATTCAGCTCGCGGGACCGCTTAAAATACGTGGGTCCGTACCCGCCTCCTTCGGATTACGGGGTAGAACGCATGTCCCTCTCCGAACGGGAGGAGTTTTTGCGTTGGCACGGCGAGGCCTCCCGGGGGGTGTTTAACTTTGAAAAAGAGTCCCTGTATTACTGCCGAAACGACGTTAATATCCTGAGGGAGGCATGCGTAAAGTTCAGAGACGGGTTTATAGGCGAAACTAAAGTCGACCCTTTCAGCTGCGTCACTATAGCTTCCGCCTGCATGAAAGTGTTTCTCACCAATTTCCTAACCAAAAACACTCTGGCCATCCCCTCGCCCGACAACTATGGGCGCAGGTTCAAAGCATATTCGCACACGTCCATTCAGTGGCTGGAGTGGGTAGCTCGCTCTCAGAAAATCCCCATTCAACACGCTCTCACAACCGGAGGGGAGAAAAAAATAGGCCCGTACTTTGTCGACGGATACGCGCTGGGTGTGGGAATTTCTGGGATGCTTTTATCACGGCTGTCCAAAATGCTACAGGCCTGAGGAAATCTGCCCTTTGACCCGCTCTCCTTATGGGGACCTGCACGCCTCCGCCGAGGCGAGGCTCCGGGAGCTGAGAAACGTTTACAGAGTCCGCACGGTCACTCTGTGGGAGCACGAATGGAACGAGATGAAAAAATCGAACGAGGAGGTTAAAAATTTTATGCGGAGCTACGAAGCCCCAGAACCTCTGTCTCCTCGCTCGGGACTTTACGGAGGGCGCACTTCGGCCTTGAGGCTGCGTTACAGCGCCTCGCCGGGAGAAAATGTGTATTACGTAGACGTCACATCCCTGTACCCTTACGTCAACGCCAAGCGCGCCTACCCTCTGCATCACCCTCAAATCATCAGAGAGAATTTTGCAGACCCTCGCAGTTATTTCGGGTTGATCAGAGCCACCGTTTACCCGCCGCGCGGGCTCTATTTCCCCGTTCTACCGTACAAAACCCCCGGAGGTAAATTAATATTCTCCCTCTGCCGCACCTGCGCCGAGACTAATCATCAAAGCGGTCCGTGCCTTCACGACGACGAGGCCAGAGCTCTCACCGGGGTCTGGGTCACCGTCGAGTTTAACAAAGCCTTAGAATTGGGTTACAGAGTGGCTAAAATCACAGAGGTCTGGCACTTTGATCGCCGCAGCAGCGACATCTTTGCCGGCTATATTAACACTTTTCTCAAAGGCAAACAGGAAGCCTCCGGCTATCCTCCGGAAGCTCGCGACGAGGATGAGAGGAGCAAATACGTGGAAGAGTACCGCAGGCATCAGGGCATACGTTTAGACCCGTCAAAAATCGAGGTGAACCCGGCCAAAAGACAAGTATCAAAATTGTGTCTCAACAGTTTCTGGGGAAAGTTTGCTCAGAGAACCAACCTGACTCAGACCACTCTGGTCAGAAAGCCCAGTCAGTTTTTTAACTACGTCTTTTCAGGCCAGTACGACTTTAAACACGTCTCTTTTTTAAAGACCAAAAAACAGGAAGTGGCGTTAATTCAGTGGAGCTATAACGAGCGCTGCGTGATACCTCCCGGCGCGACTAATAACGTTTTCATCGCCGCTTTCACCACAGCCTACGCCCGACTAAAACTCTACGAGTATTTAGAAAAATTGCAGCGCAGCGTTCTGTACACCGACACCGACTCTCTGATCTACGTAGTGAAAGAGGGGGAGGAACCTTTAGAGCTGGGCAACTATCTAGGGGATCTCACGGACGAATTGGACGGGGACACCATCCAGGAATTTGTCTCCGCTGGTCCTAAGAGCTACGCCTACCAGACCAGAAACAAAAAGAAACTGGTGGTAAAAATGAAAGGTATAACGCAGACGAGAGAATGTTGCGAGCGGGTCAATTTTGACAGTATGAGCGGGTTGGTGGAAAGTTACCTTTCAGGTATGAAAGAGGCGGAGCTCGAGACCCCTCAGCACGGCATTCAGAGGGATAAGAGAGGCTTTGTACTCAAAAACAGAACATTTCAGAAAAAGTTTTGCGTGGTTTACGACAAGAGACGTCTCTTTCCAGACGGTACAACTCTGCCTTTCGGGTACTAGTGTGTTTTTTGTTTTTGTTTTTGTTTTTGTTTTCTTCTAAAAAAAAAAAAAAAAAAAAAAAAAAATGGAGGAAACTGATTTTGATCACAGACTGAAAGTGCCTTTTTCCTGTCTCGTTGTGGGGCCTAGCGGGTGTGGGAAAACTCATTTTGTAAAGTGTGTTTTGGAAAACTGTGAACGCGTCATGGATACTGTACCGGCGAATATTGTGTGGATTTATACTTCTTTTCAACCCATGTACGAGGAGCTTTCAAAGACCAATAAAAACATAAAATTTGTCGAGGGGCTGCCTGATTCTTTCGAAGATTTCCGAGACGTTCTGGTGGTGCTGGATGACGTCATCTTTCAGGCCTCGGATCACCAGGAAGTGGTTAAAATTTTCACTCAATACCGCCACCATAAAAACGTCTCGGTCATGATGCTGACCCAGAATGTTTTCCATCAGGGTAAATACAGCCGCACCATCAGTTTAAACTCCAATTATATGGTGTTGTTTAAAAACCCCAGAGACAAGCTGCAGATTGAGATTTTGGCCCGTCAGATTTTCCCTTCGCAAAAAGCATTTTTCTCAGACAGTTTCAAAGACGCCACCGAGGAGCCCCACGGGTATTTAATCCTCGATCTCACTCCCTCGTGCCCAGAACGATACAGAGTGCGCGCCGGTCTGCTTCCGGGACAGTACCCCGTCATTTACCTGCCCAAACCCAAGTAGCCATGTCTCAGCGTATAAAAAGAAACGCAGTCTTACTGCAAGCTCTGTACCACGCGTCGCTGCAGAAACGCAAAGACATTCTCGCTCACAGCTCCCCGGATTTCCTCCAGGCGCTGTGCGAGATAGCTTTAAATCTTTTAAAGGGGAACATACCTCTTTCCGGTTCTCAATACCAAAAACTGAAACGCCAGAAAAAGATCATCAGGTTGCTGGCCGACAAGAAAACGAGCTTAAACCGTAAACGTCAAGTTTTAAAGAAACAAACGGGTGGTTTTCTTTTCCCTCTGCTGTCTGCAGCCGTTCCCATTCTGGGGAACCTGCTGGGAGGAATATTTCAGAAACGCTGAGATGTTTAAAAAAATGATTCTCGTTCCCTCTCACGAGTTGAAAAAACTGACCCGACCCACCGAGCCTACCGTCAGAGAAACTGCCAAAGACGATTTGGACGAAAGGATGAAAGCTATACTGGAGGATCCGCGGCTAAATTCGTACGAAAAAGTCAAAAGATACGAGTCTCTGCTGCGGAGATATCTCACACTCTCTAAACAGGGCCGGGACGAGGAGAGTAGAGTGACTTTCCACCTCCCGCCCGAGGAGGCGCAGCAGCAGCAGGTGCAGCAACAAGTGCAGGAGCAGGTGCAGCCTAGGGAGGAGGAGGATGAAATGGTGGAAGAAGTATTAAAATCCTTACCCCCTCGAGACCGCAAAAACGCCCGCTACATTATGCAGAAATTAGCGGAGGGGGGAGGAGGATGGACAAAGAGGGGAGAATTTGTTTACAAGGGGGATGCGGTGCGGGGTTCGCACATGATCGATCTATTTAAAAACCTCTCCCTCTCTTTTAAAAGTAAAAACCAAACGCCACCGAAAGGATGGAACGCATTTTTAACTACTTTGGTCGAATCAAACATCCCCTCATCCTCCATACATAACCGTAGAGCTCGCGACCAGTACGCGCGTCTTAAATCTGCGGAGGAGGAGGAGGGAGTACAGACACCTGCGCGAAGGGGGAGAAAACCCTCTCGGGTCAAAAAGATGCTTTCCCCGACCTGGACCTCTATGTAAAAAAAAAAAAAAAGAAACAAAAACGTGTTTTTTACAAATTGAAATAAAAAACGCAGCAACAAACTTTTTTTTTGTTTACATTTCTTTATTCGATACACACACATCTTTAAACTTTTGTAAGGAGCACGCCCCGTGATGACCTCTGCGAGAGCGAGCGGGGCAGCGTCCTTTCAGAAAGTCAGACACCATGTCATCATTTTTAAACACATCGTTATAGTACAGAGAAAGTATTTTGCCGACGGATAACCCCTGAGCCTTGTGACATAGATAAAAAATGCAATGTTGCCCGCAAACGACAGACATAGGGTGTTGAAGTTGACGATCATGATAGAGTATTTTGTCAGAGCGGCCTTCCAGAAACTCTGAGATGATCGAGGGATAGTGAGCAAAGTCGGGAGGGAATCCGTAAGAGTCGAAAAAAGTGGAGGATCCGTCCCTTTCCAGAGTCAGAGCCAGCCAGTGTTCTCCCCTCAAGTGCGAGGGGTGAGTGTTTACTATAAAGTAGGCGGGGGGTTTAAAGTCGCGCCTCAAAAAGGCCAGCTGGTCCGAGGCCCAAACCCCGCAGAAAACGTCTCCCAAGGCGCGATGCAGAATGTGCTCCAGCTGAAGGTTATCCATGTATTTTTTTTTTTTTTTTTTTAGTAATAATCCACCAGCACCTGCCTTTTAGAGTCAATCTCCAAAATGGAGTCGTAACAGGCGTACACTATTAGAGTGGTGGTCTGAGGCAGAGGAACTCTGAATCTCATCTCCAGCCTCAAATTCCCGTTGGAGACGGGAGACAGGGCGTCCGCATCCTCGCTGGGCTCCAGATTAAAGGCAAACAGGGCGTACCCCTCGTTAAATTCCCGGCGATCGATGCTCAGAGGCAAATCTTTGAGGTGTCTCCCCGTGGCGGAAAACATGTGGTAAAACTCCCTGACCGAATTTCCGCGGTCAAACTGTGGCTGGAAAGCTTTGGCGGGCACCTGCCTGCCGTCCTGACACAGAGCCAGATACTCCACGTCGTTGTGTCTAAAGTTGAAAGGCGACAGGTCCCTCCTCCCGGTGAAGGCGTCGTGATGAACCATGCCCAGGACCACGTATTTGGGCATGGCTCCCAGAAAGAGATTCTCTTGGTTGCAGATCCTGGAATTTTCAGGGATGGAGTAGGTTTTCACAGAAACGCGCGAAAGAGGATAGAGGGCGTTTCCTTTCATCAGGGCTGCGGCGTGCCCCAGCCTGACGGCCGGCGAGACCGTGACCTTTTTAACAAACAGAGAGGCCGAAGTTATTTTCAGGGCAAACTGCGAATCCCGAGTTCCCATCAGACTGAAGGCATCGCTGTTGCGTATCAATTTAATTCTCAAATCCACAGAGTTCAGCAGGAGCCTCTCGCAGAAGAAAATATCTGCGTGGAGGGGCCCCAGCAGGTCCACTTCTCGCGACTCGGCCGTGAAAACGGCTCTCTGTTTTAACCCTTTGTTCGGCCCGTTGCTTATAACTATAGAATCCATGTCTCCGGCCGTGTCTTTGTAAAACAGACCGGCGCTGAATTGACTCTTTAGAGTGTCTTCTGAAAAGTTGAGCAGCGTCTCGATCATGGCCCTGTAAGGATGGGTGGCGCTGGACTGCGAAATCAAACGATCCCCCAGAATAACGTCGCACTGACTGAAAATTGTATTGAGGGGGTAATTGATGAGCGCTACCCCGGCGTCAGGCGGGATGTCGCTCCCGTCCTTTTCCGTAATTTTCACTCTCAGATGGAGCATGGTGTCGTTCAGATCGAGATACTTTTCCCCGTCTCCGGGGATGAAAAATTCAATGGGTGAGTTGTCGTTCAGCGCAGACAGGGGTTGACATTCTTGATATTTTTGATCCTCTATGGATAATTGGGTCATGGGAGCCGAAAATAGATCCAGTTCGGCCAGGGTGCATTTGGTAGATTTCTTGTGTAAGAGAGACTTTTTTTTTTTTCTTTCTAAAATATGTCTGAGCTCCACAGGAGGGGGTCCTTCTCTTTCCGCCGCTGGTCTTGACTGATTTGGGTTTTACTCCGGGGTTTTTATTTTTAACCCGCTTGCCCGGAGGGCGTTTCCTCTTCCTGCGGGAGAGGACCATCATGCCTCCCGCGCCCTCCTGACAGGGCTCGGTCAGCTTCCCCATCACTCGTTTGACGGCGTCTGTAGCGATGTTCGTGGCGGCCGTTTTCAGGTGAGGTTTGGCTACGGCAAACCCCGTTTTGAAGAGAGGAGACACGAAACGAAACAGCCTGGAGAAGATGGATCCTATCCCTTTGCCGTACATCACAGGGGCTCCGTAAAACCCCGGTAGGGAACCGCTCATCTGCCCTTCATAATATCTCACAAAACGGTGAGGGTCCTGTGGGAGACGCGCCGCCATTCTCAAGCCGGTTTAAAGTGCAGCTTGACTATCGTTTTCCCGTAAACAAAATCCACGAATCTGTCGCGGTCCGTTTTAATTTCTACGCGTATGGTTTTAATGTATTTTTTAGATACGCGCAGGTAATGGACCGTATTATGTCTGATGCTGACCACGTCTCCGTAATCGCCTTTCACGTTAAGGACGCTGAGCAACGGTGAGTAACTGTCACCGACCGGTTGGTACTGAACGATGTCGGTGTAGAGAAACAGGTTATATACGCCCGCGCTCATATCGCACGGATACGGAGTAGAGCGCTTCGACAGAGTCCACCACACGTTCGTTTTCAATCCCAGCATGTAAGCCAGAGGAGGGAAGACCTTTATTTTATGGCTCCCGTCTCCTTTGATATCCAGACGTTTGGTGATGTTGTTGAAAGAGGCCTCAAAGGAGGGGTCGTACTTTTGGATCGCCGGCACCAGGTGATCCAATAGATCTTTAACGCGTCCGTAATGACCTCCCCTGCCGAATTTTAAAATCACCAGGGGCTGAGCTTCCTCCTCCGTCGTCCGCATCAGCTCCAAGTAGGAGGCGTCCGGCGGTAGATTGTACCATGTGCGCGGATAAATAAATTCACATAGGCCCACGCTCCACTCTCCGGTCAGCTCGAGGGGTTTGGCCAGATCCACCGTGTAGCAGCCGCTGGTGTTATCTTTAAATAAGTCCTTGCTGGCGTTGGAAGGCAGGGTCACGTAAAACCCTTCGGACTCCATGAGAAAATTAAAAGAAATGAGCCGAATGATGCGAGGGGTCCCTTTTTTTATACGCCGACCACTTCCGAGGCTTTCACCCAGCTGTTGAATTTATCCGGCCAGTTTTTCCACTTGACAAAAACCTGTTTTTCCCCTCTGACTGCGCGCCGCTTTAAAATCTTCTCCACATGAAACGCTTTGTCCTCGGTCAGTTTCACTTTCTGCAGCTCGGGCTCATAAAACGCTCCGTCGATAGTTTCCCCGTCATAATCTTTTAGCTTATACACAGGTGGCGTGCGGTGAAGGACCCGGATCACAGTAAAGATTTCGTCCGTGAAACTCTGTTCGTATTTTTTATCAAATACTCCTCTCAATTTGGATATTCTCACCAGATCCCCCTTCTTAAATTTCAACTTTATTTTAGGACGGGCGGGTGTCTTTCCGTACAAGTTGCGAAACACCTGATCCGCGTTCTCGGGGCGCACCTCGGCAGGTGCCATTTTAATGCTGCTGTGATAACTGCGGTTATATCCTTCTAACAGATCGGGCAACACCTCCAGATAGCGTCTGGTATTGTGCGCGGTGAAATATCTCCACATTCTCGTTTTCAGGGTGCGGTTAAATCTCTCCACCACCGAGGCCTTTAGGTCGCTGGCGGTAGCAAAATGGGAGATGCTGTGATTTTTCATCAGAGCTTGAAAACTCTTGTTGAAAAACTCTTTTCCCGCATCGGTCTGTAATTTTTCCGGTATTTCACTCTCTCTCAACACAGACTCGAAAGCTTCGGTCACTTCCGAACCCGTCTTCTTTTTCAGGGGACGGGCGTAAGCCTTTTTTGAAAATACGTCTATGACGGTTAATAAATAATTGAATCCGTCGTTGTATTCAGACAGGTGTCTCATGTCGCACAGGTCGGCCTGAAGCTGCTTCATGGGTTTGGTCACAAACACTCTATTTCTCTTAAATCTTACTCGCGCCGGTTTGTGTAGAGTATAGGCGTCCTGTTCGGATAAAAAATCCTGCACCTTGCGGATATCAACTTTTTTACCAGTTTCATCTTCTAAAGCACGGCGGAGTCTATCTACTCCTCCGAAACTACCGGGGTGATGAGGGTCGTAATACACTTTTTTCATCCCTCTTTCCTCTGCCATCTCGTCTTCTGATAAAAAGCCCGTCTGCGTTATAGCGTCGCGGGAGTCGGCTTTTATTATTTTATTCAGAAAAAACCAGAGATGAATGCTTTTTTAAAATATTTTTTTATTCGAAACCAGAGGGTTTAACGTGCAGAAAACAGGAATACATTATTCAAAAACCAGAGATGAATGCTTTTTAAATATTTTTAATTCAAAACCAGAGGGTTTAACATGCGAAAAAACAGGAATACATTTTTATTCAAAACCCTGAGATAAAACACACTTGTAGAATCAAACAGGAATACATTTAAGATACAAAAACTCTTTTTTTCTTTTTTCTTTTTTTTTAAAAACCTGAGGTAAACATGCTAAAAGGATACAATCAAACAGGATACTTTTTTTTTAAAGCAGCATACACGATTAAAAAATGAGGTAGGATTTTAAGAAACAGAATACATGATTAAAAAAAGCAGCATACATGTTTTTTTTTTTTGTTTTGTTTTGTTTGTTTTAAATAAAGCAGGAATAAAAAACGAGGTAGTTTTTTTTTTTTTTTTTTAAGAAACAGAATACATGATTAAAAAAAACAAAAACAAGGTTAAATATAGGATACATGCATGCAGGATAAGAATCAGTATCCTTTGTAGCACTCTGTGACCAAGCGCAGCTCCCCGATTTTAACTACATCCTGACCCACCAAATTGTCATAAGCGTCTGTGATGGCGTCAAAGACTTTCCTCACCGATTTCAGCTCATGAAGCAGAGTCTCCGCAACCATGCCGACTTTAACGTCCTCAGTCTTGATGTTGCGGGCAATCAGCAAACGTTGAATGGAAGGAACAAAGCGAGGGGTGAGCAGTTTCTTTCTGATGTTGTAATAGTTGTCGGAGTAAAAATCATCCTCCAGAATTTGCAGACACTCGTGTTGTCTCTGGCTGGGATGATCGATCTTACAGCCGTTGCATTCCTCGGTGCAGTACTTGTTGATCACCAAGTTGACCAGATGATACACGGCCGTTTTCACAGTGTCGATGAATAAAGAAGACGCCCAGCCGTCCATCTCGTCGGCATGCTGCTGCTGCTGCCGCCGTCGCTTCAGAGGTCCGTAGTAGCCGGGAGTGTCGGGTACCAGCTCGCCCTCGTCCGAAAAACAGTCCTCCTCATCGCGAAGCAGGGGTGCAGAGTCCATCTCTTTCTGAGCTAAAAAAAAGGCTTTTTGAACGGGCTTCCTTTTTAAAACAGAAGGAAGGGGGGCGTGGTCCGGGATGGGCGGGGATTTTCAAAAGCTGAGAGATTTTCTCACCCCTACGGCGTCTCTCCAGCAGCGGCAAGTTTGAAAAAGAATTGTAATATCCTTCCTCACTTCCAGCATTCTTACAACCCACTCTTTGGCGGGTAAAACCACCATGCTGCGAAATAAACCGCAGTCGGGGTTGAATTTCTCCATGACAAAAATGTCAGGCGCATCAGACTCATCCGTCGAGCGCAGGCTGGCCCGCATTCTCCATCTTCCCGTGGCTGTGGTTCCTGAAGACCAGACGGTTGACAAGATTGTTTTAGTCTTGATCAGTTCCTCGTCCCTGAAGCGTATGCCCCCGTTCCGGGGAGGAGGAGGGGGAATAGCTTCTTCTTCTTCTTCTTCTTCTTCCGAAGCTTTTTCTGGAGCCGGGGGAATGTTTTCTTTATTCTCAGCGGCTGAAGCAGGGGCTGCTTTCTCCTCTTTTATTTCTGGAGCTGGGGGAACATCGTCGTCTTCTGGAAGTTTTTCAGCCAGGGGCTCATCATCATCTTCTTCTTCTTCTGTAATGGTGTAGAGATGATCATCATCATCATCCTCATCAGATGATTCATCCGAGGAGGAAACATCCTCTACAGGGGGGACATTTTCTTTATCCTCAACATTCTCAGCAGCAGGAGGATCAACATGCTCTTTTTCATCATTCTCAGCAGCAGGAGGATCATCATTCTCAGCAGCAGCAGGAGGATCATCATTCTCAGCAGCAGGAGGATCATCATGCTCTTTTTCATCATTCTCAGCAGCAGCAGGAGGATCATCATGCTCTTTTTCATCAGAGGAGTCAGAAGGAGAGGGAGGAGGAGGAGAAGGAGGAGGGGGATCTACCTCTCTCCGGCATCTTTTATGGCCAACATCTTCCTCTTCTGGAATGGGAAAATCCATGTTAGCCTCTCCGATAACCATCGCAATCAGCAGCTTCAGCACGGCCCAGTCACCGGAAGTCAGCTTCACAAGGCTGCTCGATTCCATCAAGCTCTCGCCTTCGTTAAGCTGATAGAGCCAAAGCTCTCCCAGCTCGTATTTGAATATGTAGCCCCACTTTCCACAGCCCTCAAAAGGCAGAGTCCATTCTCCCCGCAAGTTCCTCGGTGCCGGTATCTGGCTGCGGAACATAAAGACGCTCTTATTTCTCCCTTCTTTCCGCGGAGCGGCGGTTGCTTCGGATCTGTTACTGTATACGGTGACGGGGGTGTCGCTGATAATCGACGAGGACCACTCGCTGCTGCTGCCTCCCATGCTAGAGGCCTCGGGAGAGCAGATCTCTTCGCCATCCAAGTACACAGGAACGCTGCTGGGCTGCAGAATGAAAGGATCCATCTTGCGTCTGTGCCTAGAAATTGTGACGGCCTCCTCTCTGCTTTTATTCCCCTCCCCTGCCGCAGACCCTCCCTCCCTCTAAAAACTTTTTTCTTTTTTTCCAACAACAGGTGGCGCAACAGGTGGCGCAACAGGTGGCGCAACAGGTGGCGCAACAGGTGGCGCAACAGGTGGCGCGCTTAGGGGATCAAATTACACACTTCCGGGGGTTTCCCCCTCCCTTCTCCGGATGCAATTCGTCACGCTTAGGGGCAGGTGGCGCGCTTCCGGGGTTTCCCCCTCCCTTCTCCGGATGCAATTCGTCACGCTTAGGGGATCAAATTACACACTTCCGGGGGGGAGGGGGGAGGTCAAAAGGTCATGATTAGGGTCATCAATCAAATCGAATCAAATTTTGTCACATACTGTATGGGAGTATCTCTCTAGCCGTTTCTTCTCTCGTCATATCTCCGCGACGGAGGTACAAAGAGCAATGAAAATCGCAGTCAAAGTACACCAAAGTCCGCTGATTCACCCAGTGCAAGAATTGTGCTTCTATCCCACCTAGTTTCTGAGTTACACGACGTTTTGTAACTCCAAAAAACGGCGTTTTTAACCTCTCACCGTGATCAAATTCTGACTGCTGATCACCCTCTTTTTTAAGGTGCCCGCCCCCTTTCCAGGTGGTGCGATTGGTAATGACACGGCTCTTCAGACCAAAGGTCGTGGGTTCGATTCCACCTTGGCCCACATGTTTTTTTTTAACTACAAATTTATACACTATCACAGACCGGTAATTCATATTGATAATTTATTACAATTCTGCAAAGTTTTATGATTTTAGCAGCTTTTCTAATATGGACCTCAGATTCTTGTTAACAGTCTATGGCAGAAATGCATACAAGTACACAGCCTGATGAAGCAGACAGAAGCAGTACCTCTGATTGGTTTAGCATTTTCACCTCTTATCAGCACAAATCTCAGCCTCTTCTGCTGTTTTCTCTCTCTCTGTGTGTCTGTGTGTGTAAGGGCTGACTACAGCAGGTCCAGCTAATTTAACTGACCTACATATACCAAGCCCAGACTCTCAAAAGCTCCTGTTCCCTTTACTCTCTATGTATGTGTGTCTGTGTATCAATATTTCTCTTATGTTTAAGTATTACTCCTCAATCATAGTATTTCTGCTAAAGCAAAGTACTTCTACTACATCTTAGTACTTCTGCTAAATCATAGTATTTCTGCTAAATTAGTATATATGCCAAATCATGGTATTTGGTCAAAATCATGGTTTTCGGGCCAAATCATAATATTTCTGTTATGTTATAGTATTACTACTAAGTGGAGGAATTTCTGTTATGTTATAGTATATGTGCTGAATATAGTATATGTGCCAATTCATAGTATTTATCCCAAATCATAGTATTTATGCCAAATTACAGTATTTCTGCTAAAAAGCAGAAATAGTACCTTTTTGCAGGAATTTCTACCAAAAGATTGTATTTCTGCTAAATCAGAGTATTTCTGCCAAATCATAGTATTTGTACTGAAACATTGTACTTCTGCCCAATCATAGTATTTGTACTAAATCATAGTACTTGTGCCAAATCATAGTATTTGTCCCAAAGAATTGTATTTGTATGGAGTCATAGTATTTCTTCTAAATCATAGTATTTCAATCAAATCTCAGTAGTTGTGTTAAAACGCAGTATTATTGCCAAATCATAGTATTTCTGCCAAATCATGGTATTCCTTCAAAATCATAGTATTACTGCAATTTCATAGTATTTGAGCGAAATCGTAGTATTTGTGCAAAAACATACTATGTCTGCAAAATCACAGTATATCTGTTATGTTATAGCATTACTACAAAGTAATAGCATTTCTGCCAATTTGTAGTATTTGTACTAAATCATGGTACTTGTGCCAAATCTTAGTATTTGTTGCACATCATAGTATTTGAACCAAAACATAGTATTTGTGCCAAATTCTGCCAATTTGTAGTATTTGTACTAAATCATGGTACTTGTGCCAAATCTTAGTATTTGTTGCAAATCATAGTATTTGAACCAAAACACAGTGTTTCTAACAAATCATAGTATTACTGCTAAATCATAGTATTTAAGCCTATTCATTCTCTTTGTGCTAAAATATAGTATGTCTGCCAAAGCATAGTGTCTGTGCCAAATGATAATATTTCTGTTATGTTATAGTATTTGTACTAAATTATATTATTTTTGCTAAAAAGCAGTATTTCTGCCAAATCATAGTATGTGTGCCAAAGCATAGTATTTCAACAAAATCACAGTATTTCTATGTTATATTATTTGTGCTAAATCATAGTATTTCTGTTATGTTTTAGTAGTAGTACTAAGTCATCGTATTTCTGCTTTGTTATGGCATTTGTGCTAAAACGTAGTATTCCTGCCAAATCATAGTATTATTGCTATTTCATAGTATTTGAGCTTAATTATGTATTTCTGCTAAATTTTAGTATTTCTGCTGAATTGTAGCATATGTGCCAAATCATAGTATTTGTGCTAGAACTTAGTATTTGTGCCAAAGCATAGTATTTCAACCAAATCACAGTATTTCTGCTACGGTGTAGTATTTGTGCTAAATCATAGTATTTCTTTTATGTTTTAGTATTACAACTAAGTCATCGTATTTGTGCTAAAAACACAGTATTTCTCCCAAATTAGTAGTATTTGTGCCAAGCATAGTGTTTATGCCAAATCATATTATGTCTGCAAAATCCAGTATATAAATAACAAAATAATGTATGTATACTTTATTGATCCCCATCGGGATATTCCTCTCTGCATTTAACACACTGACTGAAGTAATGCTAAAGCAGTGGTATTTTTGCAAAATCATAGTATTTGTGCTATTTTGCAGAATTTTTGCTAAATTTAGTATTTGTTCAATCATAGTCTTTTTGCTTTTATACTATTTCTACTAAATCATAGTACTTCTGCAATGTCATATTGTTTATGCAAAATCATAGTATTTCCTCAAAATTCTTGTTTTTCTTAGAAGTTATTATGTTTCTGTTTCACTGTGTGCATGTGTCCATACTTGTGTTTTTCTGTATCGGCTGTTCCTTCTTGGTTTTGTTTTGTTTTTTAAATTTCTGCCAAGTTTTTACAGTTGAACAACAAGTAGTTTTGAGGAAACTTCATCTTGTTCAGCTTTTTCAGCTGGTAATTTTACTTTTCCAACATTTCTGCTTAAGTTTTTTAATTTAGGTAACACTAAATTATAGTGTTTCTGCTATGTTAATGTGGTTTTAGAAAATGTATTAGAAAAAAAGAAATACATGTGAGAAGAACATGTCAATAGTTGCTGTTAAAAAGCCATATGGCATTAGTCCAGTTAAATAAATCTATCATAATAAATTGCATTTTAACATTAAGACCTTATATGTATTTCAAAGTCAAATAATCCTGCTTGAAATATTTATTTAACTTATTGAATTAAACTTCTGCTAGTTTTTTTGTAGCAAATAAATCTTGTACAATAATATTGAACTGTACATACATTTTCACATTTCCAATTCCCATTTTGTTTGATGGGGGAATTTCCCACTACCCGTGAATGCCTCTTTTCTTACGTCTCTGGCTCAGTCCTGCATGTCCGCCCACTTTGTCCGGATATGCTGCTGGTAAGAGATGCTTCTCTTTTCTGAAATGTCTATAAGCTGTATGAGGGATTTACCCAGTTGTTGTTAGTGACTTATGAAGCCAGTCGAAGTATAAGTCATGTTAAAGTAACACAATGGCTGCTTTTTTAGTGAAACGTTGTAATTTTACTATTTAAAAGGAGTGTTTGGTAAGCTAGCCCTAAGAACCCAATGCTAACGCCTAGCGCTCCTAGCCTAGTGTGAAATCAAAATGGTTCATTTCACACTTTAGTGAGTGGTTTCATCAACGTCATTCTGTGTTTTAGTGTTTCTTTGTCTGTTATGGGAAGTGCAGTTATTTCTCCTCTTCACAAATCGGTCATTTAAAACAGCCTCATTCTTTAACTTGTAACTTTATGTAAGAGCCTCCATCTTAAAACCAGTGATTAGCTGCTGTGTGCCCACACAGCTGTCGGTAAGATCAAACCTCTGACCAAACGCTGGGAGAAAAAGAGTCGTGTGTGTGTGTGCGCGTGTGTGTGCGTGCGCGTGCGCGCGCGCCTGCCTGCGTGCGTGCGTGTGTGCTGCGGGTTAATTAAGGGAAGGGAGAGAGTGAGGATAAAATACATAGTTAATACAAGAATAACACGTTTTCTTAATTAGAAGTAGGCTTTTTAGTTTTTTAAGAACTATTTAACAAACGCTTGTTTGTGCAGGCCCACTTTTAAAGAAAACCACTTTGTTAAATTTCTCACTTTGTGGAAGATTAATTTAATAAAAAAATAGCCCACCTTCAAATAAATGAAGTGCTGCATTGGGCCATTAATATTATTAATGTGGTACATAGATATTTGTTTTAAAATAACAGCATATAAAATGATACTATGCATGTAGAATTTGAATGCAGGCCACCTCAAATGTTAAAGCCTACAAACATTCCATACAAGCTATCATTTGTGATTGTTGCATGCTTTGAAATTGTGATGTCACCATGTGATAAAGTGTGCAGTTCTAGGTGTAGCATATCATTACTTATGACATCTACTGTGTTATCTAAGAGCACAACGGTATTAGAGCTTCACATGAAGCTTGTGATGCCTATTGCAAATGGATGAAACCACATATTACCTTTAATGAAACCGGCAATCTTTAATAAGGTGTAGAAAAACAGAGGAGAGTTGGTGTTTTGTGTTACTACTGTGGAAAACAAAGACGTTAACCGAATCTTTCTGACTACACACATTGATGCAATATTGACTCTGATGCTGATTTGAGTTCTGTATTTTTGTTCTTTATCTTTTGTTATACAGAGTGACATAGATCTTTGGTTTTGCCTTTGCTGGTAAGTAAACAGTCATTGTAATGTTTAGTGTTTGACATACAGTAGGTTGAATGAGTGGTTTGTGATGTTTCCATTTACTGATGGGCAAAAACAAATGGTCAGGATTTATAATCTGTAGCAGCAAAGCCCCCACACAGGACCTCTGACTGTCCATTTATGTCTGATTTTAAGTACTTAAGCAATGAGAAAAAAACTAAGAGAACTAGAGCTGTGAGTGGACAGTGTTTGGTATAATTAAAGTCAGTGTGTTCTTTATTTATGCTATAAGAAATTAAAATTAGTTTATTAATTATTTAGTGAATACAGCGTGTTTGAAACTTAAATATAAATGTTGGCAAAAGGGAAATATTGCAAAATACATAAATTTTCCTTCCAACAGATATATCCTGCATTTGTGCCAACAAATATTGGTGCCTATTCTTTGCACTTCTGTAGTATGAATGCTTTTTATTACACGTTATAGCCATGTGAGACTCTGCAGCTAATGTTAATCCTCTTTATAGTACAGTAAGTTGTTAAAGGAAATTAAGGATTTTACTAGTTATTTTATGTCACAGTAAATTGGATTGCGTGTGATAATCTAACGAGGATAACCTGGATAAATATATAAATAAAAAAACAGTTTGACAGTGATGATTTTATTTATGAAGCACAGAAAAGCAAACCGTAACAACCTGGTCTAATGTAAAAACATGTTGCAGTCTAATACCCGTAAGTACCATCAAGCATTTACAGTAACTATTAATGACTGATTTGCATTACTGGGGGGATTTTGGACAACTCTACTTTCAGGTTTTGTTTCATTAAGGACCAATATATGGTTTTCAAGTCATGTAAAGTTCTCAATTTCATTGAAGTCCAGAATCTGATTAGTCTGCACCAAGAGTTTTGTTTCATTCAGAGTTCCTTGTGTGTTTTGGATCAATTAATCAATTCCTTGCTGTGAATCCCAACTGTGATTAAACTTAAGCTCAGGACCTGATGGCTTGATGCAGGTCCTGAAGTAGTAAAGGAACTCTGGACCATCACAGTAACAGCACCATGTTTTACTTTAATACTGGTGTTTTTCTGAAATTCATCTCTCACTATAGGAGACTCAGTTTAGTGCAGTGAGTCAGCACAGCTCTTGGTGATCATCAAGATGTTTTTAGGCAAATGTGAGAAAGGATTGGTGTTCTTTTTGTCCAGTCATTGTTTTTGCCTTTATGTCTACAACCTCTGGGAGGGGCTGTGTTTAGTGGGATCTCCAAATCCTTTTTAGTGTGTTTGTAAACCTATCTTGAGCGGCTCATCAGTAGCTGTTTAGGGAAAATATTTTTTTCACATCGGGCAGGGGTCTCAAACTGCAGTCCTCAAGGGCCTGTGTTCTGAAGCTTTTCCGTGTGTCCATGTTACAACACACCTGAATAAAATTTGTAGGTCATTAGAAAGAGTATAGAATTTGACTGCATGCTGAGGTGACATCCTCTGACCCTACCCTACCTACTCAGTTAAATTTAAATAAATGTAAGTGTTTGGAAAAATGTACTTCTAAAATACTTTTAGTTCATCATGTTCATTCACTCGTGATTTGCTGTAACATTAAGCAAATGGCTGAATTGCCACCTCAGCATGCAGTTAGTGT